>NW_027224283.1:412285-668418 GCF_023699985.2 Odocoileus virginianus
GAGATACAAATCACCTTAATAATTATTTTATCCAACCCTCTAATTTTAAAGATAGAAATTGGAGGGTCAGCAGTCACCAGGCTCACTAGGAGCAAAGTCTAAGGAAGAATCTAAGTTTTCTAAATCTGATTTCTATGCTTTTTTTTCACTGTGCCAAAATTAGGAGAGAATTTCAGGGTTTTTTTGGTTTCCCTGATTTTCACTCACCCCTTAGGAAGTTTGCCACTTCTAATGTGTGTGTGTGTTTGTGTGTGTGTGTGTGTGTGTGTGTGTGTGTGTATGGGTGTGTGTTTTAATCTTCCAAGGGTTCTCAGTCCATTCTAACTGATTCCTCAGTCTCTATATTACTTCAGGGAACACTTACTGTCAGTGCTGTAGGAAGAAATAAATTCACCTAAGGTTTTAGAAGCTGGTAACCATATTTATGTTACTCACTCCAGGCATATTTATGTTTTTAATTGAAGAATAAACTTCTCATGAGGAAATTCCTGGGATAAGAATAGGCTTTTAATGGAGATATCAGCATAGAAAATCCCCTTTTCATTTCATTCAATTTAATTCACAAAATTCTTCAAGGAAGGTAATATTTATAAGGCAGGTACTAAATGTTAATAATTATGTTAAACATTTAGAGTACATCATTTAATTCTCAAAACAGCTCTCTGAGGCTGGTTGTAATTTAATCCTCATTTTACAATTGAGGAAATCACTGTCCAGAAATATTTAGAATTGTGCCCAAGGTCGATGACTTAGGATTCGGTAAAGCAGGAATATTAACTGTCTGTCTATATGACCCAGCTCATAACCACTATAAAACACTGCCTTCTCAACTCTTTATTTGACTGATTTATTTCTCCTCTTTATCTTTTGAGAAACAGAAAATGACCAACATCTTCTCTGTGACGCTATCTGTCAAGTAACTTTCAGGGAATGAAATAAATCAATGCCCAGGGTGTATTTATTTCTGAGTTGAGGGTTATAGTAGAGTGTTAGTTGGTCTTCAACAGTAACAATTCATTACATTTGTAGGGTTTCCCTGGTGACTCGGATAGTAAAAGAATCTGCTTGCCATGCAGGAGATGCTGGTTCAATTCCTGGGTCAGGAAGATCCCTGGGTCAAGAAGATACCCTGGAGAAGGAAATGGCAACCCACTCCAGTATTCTTGCCTTAGAAATCCCATGGACTGAGGAGCCTGGTGGGCTACACAGTCCATGGGGTCGCAAAGAATCAGACAGAGTGAGCAACTAATGCACACTTTTGTAGCAGATGGAATGTTTCCCATTTGCAGTCACTGTCTCTAGGGCCTCTGGTTTCTCTCATCACTGGGATGGAACAAGATCTTCCCAGGAGATCTCAATTAGTTTGGAACATGAATGTTTTTTCTTGGATGTTTCCACCTATTTCCCATAATGATATTCAGGCGAGTTTCCCCTGAGACTAGGGAAATGTGGCTTTTCCCTTCTCACCGGGGGTGCAGCATCCATTTCCAGTATGTGCTCAGATCTCACTTCAGAGTCCACTGTCTTGCATTGATGGACAGGGGTCTGACTTGGGTGTGTAATAAATGGTTGGTCAATATACTGCTTCTATCTCAGGTACTGTGGAACCCTCAGGGGGCGACCACACCTGACCAGAGGTTAGAGTTGAGTAGCATTCCTATTAGCCTTGCTTGTCTTCTGATCTAGATTCCCAGTGCCCACATATGGCGTCTACCAAGCTCTCCTCAACCTGGGATAAGCCCTGTGAACCCACAATATTCTAACTTCTCTCTTTGCAAATATCTGTTATTATCTTAGTCTCACCTGGAACATATTGGGTAAACTCATGCAGAATAACACACGAAAGTCCATTGATATATTGTGGCATCTTATTAATAGCCCCTGGAGGAGGAAATGGCAACCTACTCCAGAATTCTTGCCTGGAGAATTCCATGGACAGAGGAGCTTGGCAGGCTACAGTCCAGGGGGTCACAGAGTCGGACACGACTGAGCGACTAACACACACTTATTAATAGCACAGTGTTTTACCCTATCAAGTATATTTTATGGTACTGCTCAGTAAATACAGGGAATTATCTCTAATGGTAGATATTCAATCTTTTGAGCAAAATAGAAACATTAGGGAGATATTTTTGCTGGATTAAGAGAAAAGGAAGTCTTAGGGTCTCACACATGGGAGACTATATTCTTCTCCTAAAAATTTACTGTCCTAGCCTTCAAACTTTGCCAGAGGACACCTTTCTGAAGTCTTATTAGAATTCAAATGTCATGTGTCAGAGAATAGAATAACATTGGATATAACTATTGATTTCTATTGTGAAACACTGTTCTTAACTCTTCTGGACCTGGGTTTTGAAGCACCTAGGTCAAAGCTTTCTGTCTTGTAACTTTGAACCAAGTAAATCATACTCACCTTTCAGATAGCTGCTCATGGCTTCTGTGCAATTTAACCACAAAGATCCTTAGGGTGACTCAGAACTGTGAAGACTTTGTTAGCTGATGGCGTGTCCTACAATATTTTTCACACACTCACACTCTTGCACTCACTGGCAAGTGTGTGAGTGAGCAGAGATCTCTTAGGGTCCCATTGCCCACAATTTCCCAGGGATTTTTCTCAGATGTCCTTTTACCTTCTACAGTCTTATAAGGATACCAAATGAAGGATATTCTCTGACTTAATTTTAGGAAAAATGCTCATATGCTCTGTATAGTTAAAAGAACTAAAGACTCTTGTCGTTGGTGAGAAACTCTTTTTGGTTTGGGCAAACTGATATCTTGACCTCTGTACAGAAAGAGAGCACTCTCTGCAAATTATGTATTAACAAGAATGGTATAAGTTATATCTGGTCCTCGACAGGTTAGCAGGGATCATCTGATTAAACAAACAATTCAACGCCTTGGGACCATAGGTTCAAAAGTCACTAATTAACCTATTTTGTAATTAACTTTGGGTGGAAAAAATACTGTTCTCAATAGGAACTGTGTCCTTGGAGAAAGGAAGATGTAACAATAGAATCAGAAATAGGTCAGGTGCAAAACAGTAAGTGTTTGTTGTTTATGAATCATAAGTGTGGTTTCTTTTCACCATTTTTTTCATTGTTTAAGGAATTCTGCTGAGTTCAGGGAAGAAGCTCTCCGGAATGCAAAGTTGCTGCTCTTGGTGAAACCACACCTTCTTCTATTGTAGGAGAATTAGCTCTTCCCTTGATTTTGGGCACCCATTCATCTCACGTGTGTTTTGCCCAATTATACGACTCATTATTACAAGTACTTAGGAGATTGCACACTCATGATTCTAAAGTAAAGCAACATACCTCACTATCAGAAGGTTTTATTTTTTTGTAAGTAACATGGGTAGGAAAGAGCAAAACTAATGATTTCAGGTCCACTTGGACACTCCACAATTCACTTTCATTCATAACTCACTAAGAGTTATCAAGAATGCATTTTGAATTTTATCAATTTTAAAAACATCTAGTAAGTTATACTCAATGGACATGAATTTGAACAAATTCTGGGAGATGGTGAAGGACAGAGGAGCCTGCCATGCTGCAGTCCATGGGGTCAAAAAGAGTTGGACACAACTTAGCTACTGAACAACAATAAAATTCAGTCAGTTCAGTTGCTCAGTTGTGTCCGACTCTTTGCGACCCTGTGGACTGCAGCACACCAGGCTTCCCTGTCTTCACCAACTCCCAGAGCTTGCTCAAACTCATGTCCATTGAGTTGGTGATGCCATCCAACCATCTCATCCTCTGTCATCCCCTTCTCCTCCTGCCTTCAATCTTGCCCAGCATCAGGGTCTTTTCCAGTGAGTCAGTTCTTTGCATCAGGTGGCCAAAGTATTGGAGCTTCAGCTTCAGCATCAGTCCTTCCAATGAATATTCAAGATTGATTTCCTTTAGGGTTGATTGGTTGAATCTCCTTGCAGTCCAAGGGGCTCTCAAGAATATTCTCCAACGTCATAGTTCAAAAGCATCAATTCTTTGGCACTCAGCCTTCTTTATGGTCCAACTCTCACATCCATACATGACAACTGGAAAAACCAAAACTATTAATTAATTTCCTTAAATTTTATAGTACCATTTAAGCTTTTTATTTTTTCAGATCATTTTAAAAAGAAGTAGTTCATTTTACTAAGATTTACATTTACTGATATAATATTTTTAAGGCATTTTTATCTTTGCTACCTAAGTTGTATTTATCAAAGTCTCTCCATTCTGATCCTGTCTTTATATCTTATCTTTATATTTTAATATATTTGCTTAGAGTTTTAAAAAATTCCATTAAAGTTGAAAGTTTAAATTTGGCCATCTTTTCCAAATATGTGCATTTAAGTTTAAAAATACCCCTCAAATCTGGCTGCTGATACAGGATCACTAGTGACATTTAAACTTCAAATAAACAGAAATATTTCTTTAAAAAAATGCCTCAAATGAACACTTTCAGTGCATGATACATGCTTGAATGTGTCATATTGGTATTCAGTTTTATGATAGATACATTCAACATAAACATATTTTAAATTGTATGAATTATGAATGAACTTGCATGAATAATGATATGAATTAAATACAGATGTGGATAAAATGTAAATATAAGATTTTAATATTAATGAAATATAAATGTATTTTATATAGCATATATAAGTTCATTTTTTGATGGAATATATTGTATAAGTTGTATTCATATATAGTACTGTTATATATTTACATAATGAATAATCATATCATTATATGAGCTTTTAAAGCTTTGTAACAGCAGAATGTATAAACAGATATTCAGTGAAAGCTCATTTTCATCACCTTATCCTTATATGCTTGGTTACCTATCCATATATTTCCATTATTTTTCCAGTGTTTTAATGCATTTTTAGGCATATGTATAATTAGATGATGTTTTCATCTTTTTCTAAACAGAAAGGATGTATGCCCTGTTTTGCATCTTTCTTACTTAAATATATAGCATAATGGAAAATTTTCTATGCCAATACACAAAGAGCTTACTTTATTTTTTTAAATAAATGTAAGGTATTCTACAGAATGGAACTTCTGTTGAATAGAGCAGTCTTCTGTTGAAAAACATTGCACTTAATGCCATTTGCTATTACAAGAAATGCTGAAAAGAATGACTTTAAATGAATATTGCTTCACAGATTTATTCACATACCACAAATTGGGAGAAAATATTTGATTTTCAAATGTCAAATATCTGATAAAGGACTTGGATCAAAATATACAGAGAGTTCTTACAACTCAGTAAGAAGACAAGCAACCTGGAACTTCCTTATCAGTCCAGTGGTTAAAACTTCAGGTTTCTCATGCAGGGGGCATGGGTTCAATACCTGGTGGGGGAACTGAGAACCATGCATGCCATGTGGTGCAATCAAAATAAAAAAAATAAAAGACAAGCAACCCAATTAAAAATGGGAAAATTATTCAAATAGAAATTTCACCAAAGAAAATACACAAACAGATGATAAACATAGGAAAAGACACTCAATATCATTCATCACTAGGGAAATGCCAATTAAACCCATAATATGGTGCCATTACACATTCATGAGAATGACCATAATTAAAAGAGTCAAAATTCAAGTTTTGGTGAATATGTGACTAAACTGGACCCTTTACATATTGCTGGTGGGACTAACATGGTACAGATTTAGGAAACAGCTCTGTAGATACCATACAACTCAACAACTCCACTTTAGGTACAAAAGAATGAAAACATATGTCTCACAATGACATGGAAACAACCCAAATGTTCATCAGCTGGTGAAGGAAACAATGAATGTAATATATCCATGTGATGGAATACTATTTGCTGTAAAAAGGAGTAAGCTTCTAATAACTGCTACACCATGAGTGAACCTCAGACACATTATGTCTAATAGAAGAAGTTAGACACAAATACATATATGTTTCCATTTGTATGAAAGGTCCAGAAAAGGCAAATTTATAGAGAAGGAAAATAGATCAGTGTTCCTACTGGAGGTGAGGGGGCGAAAGTGGTGACTGACTGCCGATGGTCATCAGAAAAATATTTGGGGTGATGGAAATGTTCTAAAATGGATTATAGTGGTGATTGGACAGCTCTGTTAACTTACTTGAGTGTATTCAATGGTACAATCAAAACTTGTGAATTTTATAATAGTTAAATTACATCTCAATAAAACTGTTGAAATAATAAGAAGTTGTTTTACACTTTGATCTTTTAAGTTCACTAATCTTAGTTCTTTGAAACAGATGCAACACTTTTGATCCTGTATTTGAAACCTTGTACCACTTGTTTGTTCCTCAGAGTATAAATGAAAGGATTCATTTGGGGCAACTGAAGTTCTTAGCACTGACACCACGTTATTCATAGCAACTGCTTCTTTTACATGTGGTTTGACGTAGATGAAAATGCAGGTTCCATAAGTGATAGAAACCACAGTTATATGGGGAGAACATGTAGAAAAAGCCTTTTTCCTTTGCTGGGCAGGAGGGAATCTGAGAATGGTCCTGATGATGTATGTATAGGACATGACTACACACACCAAGGTGAACAGGAGCGTCAACACGGCCAGGACCAAGAAGAATCGCTCTAGGAACTCTGTGTCTGAGCAAGTAATCTTCAGGATGGGAGCAGCATCACAGCCAAAGTGACATTAGAGTCACAAAACTCAAGCTCAAAGCCCATGCTAAATGGTGGGAAAACGATGAATAGAGCAATCATGTAACAGCCAATGAGGAACTTGACGCAGACCATGTTGTTCATGATGGTTGTGTAATGCAGGGGTTTGCAGATGGCCACATAGTGGTCATAGAACATGGCCATCAGGAGGAAAAACTCAGTCACACCCAGGACAATAAGAAAAAATAATTGAGTGGCACAAAGATTATAGGTAACTGTATTGTTCCCAGAGGTAAGCATATACAGGTATCTGGGAATACAGACAGTGGTAAAAGAGACTTTAGAATGAAGAAATTCTGGAGAAAGAAATACATAGGTATTTTAAGGCAAGAATCTGTAAAGGTGAGGGTGATGATTGTCAGGTTCCCAATCACACTTAGCAGATAGGTGAAGAACAAAAAGATAAAAAGCAAAATCTGTAAGTTCGGATCATCTATCAGTCCCACCAGGATGAACGTTGTTAACACATTGTAATTTTTCATCACTGACCTCTTACGTTTGCACCTTCTGTTGGTTAAAAATAAGGTAGAAATTGGATATGAGTTGGGTTCAAATGGCTTAGAAACGAGAGCAGAACAAGAATGCCAGGCAAGACAATATAACTTTATTTGATAACATGATTGCATCGGTGACTCATGCTCCTCCAAGATTCATACAATGGTGTGGCCCAAAGCTGATATTAACCATTCTGATCATTATACTTACAAGTCTGTGGTACAAGACTCCCAGATTAAAGCCCTCTAGAGAATGAACCTCCTTCAGATGACATCAGTCACGTAGAAAAGGAAAAATAAAGGCAGAAACATTATCTATCATGAATAACATAACCAGAGAGGCAGCACAACACCTTGGCTTGGGGCATGGACTCTGGAGCTTGATTTTCTGGGCTCAGATTATGATTATTTAGCATATGACTTCAGGCAAACTATTAATCTCTGGGTATCATTTTCTTCATATGGAAGAATTATTCCATGGAGAATAACTGAATTTATTGCATAGTGTTGTTAAAGGAAAAAATGAGTCAATATGTTTAAACCACTTAGAAAATTATCTGAAATATAATCAACACCATATATGATTATGTTGTTATTATTATTATTATTATATACAAGACTTAGACCTCCCTGGTGGTGCAGATGGTAAAGCATCTGCCTACAATGCGGGAGACCCAGGTTTGATCCCTGGGTCTGGAAGATCCCCTGGAGAAGGAAATGGCAACCCACTCCAGTACTCTTGCCTGGAAAATCCCATGGATGGAGGAGCCTGGTAGGCTACAGTCCATGGGGTCGCAAAGAGTTGGACACGACTGAGCGACTTCACTTTCTCTACAAGACTTCAGAATGAATGCCAATAATCCTTCTGGTCATAAATACCGTGTATCTTCTTTCAGTGGAATGTAAACAGAGTTGGCTATAGTGAAAGGTGGGATGATCCTAAAGCTTTTTCTATCCCTCTCTGTCTTTTCTGAATTCCACAGCCAAACATGCTCATTTAACAATTGTTAAAAAAAAAAAAAAAGATCACTTTTCTACTCTCTTTACTTTCAAAACTAGAAAAACCAAACACGGCGTCTCCTGCGCATCAACCAGGTGCCCTTTCAAGCTGACACATGGAGCTATGTCATTTCCTGCTTTCAGTTCCTTCCATGGTTTCCTTCTGAACTTGGAATTAAAGCGGAATTCTCACTTTGGCCTGAAAATTCCCACGTGACCTGACTCCCTTACCTCTCTCCAACCTCAGTTTTTCTTCTCTTTCTCTCACTGGTCAGGTCCCACTTAGTGTGCCCTTTTTCAGTTCCTCCAGCTTCAGAGAGGAGTTCCTATGCTATCCTAAGCAAACCTGCGATCTTGGGGTTTTCAGAACATCACTGTTTACCTTATGGCACAACTTTGCTATTTGCAATTATGTGTTTTCTTTTAAACTTCTTCATCTTTATTCTCTTACCCCACTGCAAGACCCACAGGAACACAGATCATGTTTGTTTTGCTCACTATTCTCAGTGGATTGCCTTGCAACATGTCTGGCACTCAGGAAAAGTTAAATAAACATTTTTCAAATCAATAAGAAGGACCAAGCATTTTATACATGAAAATAAGTTGGCTGATTTCCCTTTAACTGAAACATCATTCATCTATTTCCATATAGTCTTACTTACCTCCCATAATGTCTCGAAGCTCATTGAAGCTATTTTTGGCATCAAGGGTAAAGAGATCACTTTTACCTGAGTGCCCTCAACTGACGTGGGTGCATGCTCGCTCAGCCGCTAAGTCTTGTCCGACTCTTTGTGACCCCCTGGATTGTAGCCCTCCAGGTTCCTCTGTCCATGGGATTTTTCAGGCAAGAATACTGAACTGGGTTGCCATTTCCTCCCCCAAGGGATCTCCCCTACCCAGGGATGGAAGCTCCGCGTGGCTCCTGCATTGGCAGGCAGGTTCTTTACCATTGTGCCACCGGGGAAGCCCTCGTCAACTGACACCAGGTGTCTTTGCCTTGGCCCAAGAGGAAATCAGACAAAACTTTTTACATTGTTATGGATTAACGTGCAAATGAGCTGCTACAAGACTGAATTCTGTTCCAGCCCTTGAGTCTACCCCCATTCCTAATTCTTCTCTAGAAGGTTGGTTGAGACTTCAGGAAAGGTAATTCCTGAATAGGCAGAGTTCAGTTACCTGGGTCATTTTGTAAATGGTGATAATGAAGGACTGGGGTATTGGAATCATTCAGGTTAGGGTCATGATCCGGGTAATGAGCCAAATAGTGGATCTGCTGCCCTCTGCTTTCTTTATTTCATCACCCAAAAAGTGTAGATATTAATATCATGTGCCTCATTGAATTATGGTGAGAATTAAGTGAGATTAAACCCAAGGTTCTTAGTGTAGTTTTAGGGACATCATTAATACTAAATAAAGGCTGAGTGTTTCTGCTCTTCTTTTTCCCTTAGAAAGGAGTTGCGTGTGTGAAGTGCTTTCTCTCTTTGGTTTTGTTTATTTTTGGCCACGCTGTGTCTCCATTGCAGCCTTCAGGCTTCTCTCCTTGTGGAACGCAGGCTCTGGAATACACAGGCTCACTAGTTGGTGGCTCTCAGGCCTCTCTAGCTGTGGCATGCAGGCTTAGTTGCCCTGTGGCATGTGGGATCTTGGGCTCCTATGCTGGGTCAGTGGTAAAGAATCCACCTGTCAATGCAGGAGACCTGGGTTCGATCCCTGAGTTAGGAAGATCCCCTCCTGGAGAAGGAAATGGCAACTCACTCCAGCACAGTCTTCTTGCCTGGGAAACCCGATGGACAGAGGAGCCTGGCGAGTTGCAAAAGAGTCAGACGTGACTTAGCAACTAGACAACAACAACGTATGGGCTCTTTGTTCCTTTCCCAGGGCTTGAACCTGCATTCCCTGCATTAGAAGGAAATTCTCAACCACTGGACCACCAGGGAAGTCTCCTACTTTCCCTCTTTGGTTAAGTGAAGTTTGGTACCCTTTCCATCCTTTCCTTCACTGTGATCATAGTTCTATCCTCCTTAATTTACTTCCCAGACTTCCATAAGCTTTTCTATCCACTTTTATTTTGAGGACTTCTGGAATCTCACAAGTAGTGCTTTCTTGGAAAGTCTGATCATTCATATATGTAGCACATAGTATGATCTCTTCTTTCCAAGAGAGAAAGATATACTTAGGTTTGTAGTTTACTGTTTGCAGTTTGTGGCGTAATATGCTGACCATACTCCTTAATCCAGCCACCTCTTTTTGAACTCACTCTGCAGCTGCACATAACTTTGTTATCTTCTGGACTCGTCCTGGTGCCCTGACCTTTCAAAACCTTCTGCCAAATCAGAATATCTCATTCAGACTGTGCTGCAAACCTAGCTGTCTCTTCCACACACTTATTTATTTCCTTTTATCTCTTCATTTATTAAAAAAAGGACTCAAACTTGATGATACCAGTCCCCTTTATATAAAATTTTTATTTATAAATTATGAACAGATTGATACAATTTTAAATGCAGCTGATACTGTCAACCATTTTGTTCAGTCCTCTAATTTTGACGTTGAGAACAAATGGTTGGAAGTATATGTATAACTGGCTCATAACTGGCAGGAAAATAAATTTGTCTCCCTAATCTTAATTATGTATTTTCTCTCCTATAAAAGTGTGTGGAAAAAAGTTTTAGGAATCTGTTTTGTGATATTCAGATTTTCTAACTCTAAAGTGTTCTCTAGCTTCCAACAATTACTAGTTCACCTGTTTCTATTTATTGGTCTCTAAAGTTCTCTGGAAAACTTAATAAGTGAATTACTTATTATGTGAAAGGTTAACCACTCAGTGAGGGTGTCTTCTTATTCAGAAAACTTGTTTCTAAGAGTTTTCTTGTAGAGTTAGAAAATGGTTCAATATTAAATTTTCAAAAACTTCATTAAGTTTTTAAAACACTTAAAATACGTTGAACTATTGATTCTAGAGATATTTTGTTTTAATTGGAAAGTACATTTCTGATAATAAGTTTCAATCATAAAAAAGATGCTTATGGATAAGGAAGTCCATTTTTCTTCCTTCAAATTAACTTTCAAATTTTATTAGGCTAACAGCTAACTTTTCTTAAACTAGGTGCCAGATACAGTGTTAAACACATTGCATAGTTTATCTCAACTAATGCAGCAGCTCTCTGCAGTCTGTAGCATTGTGATTCACACTTTGAAGATGAGGAGTAAGTACTGTTGTTTAGTTGCTAAGTTGTCTCTGACTCTTTGTGACCCATGAACTGTAGTCTGCCAGGCTCCTCTGTCCATGGAATTTCCCAGGCAACAATACTGGAGTGGGTTACCATTTCTTTCTCCAAGGGATCTTCCCGGCCCAGGAACTGACCCTGTGTCTCTTGCGTTGGCAGGTGGACTCTTTACCTGTGAGCTTTGAACAAAGCCCCTCCTAAGTATTAGGGGACCTAAAATATCCATCTAGATTACCATCCATTAAGGGGATGGTAAAGTGGGGATATGAAGACAAATAATTTGATTCCAGAGATTCAGTTCTTAAACATTTAAGAATACTGCCATTGAAACTTCCTTCCACTTTACCTGTGTATAAGATTTTCATCATTGGGCAAATGGGAGGACGTGGATAACTGACTTCTCCATGCTCTAATTTCCCCTGTTTTTTTGAGTAGAGAATCAGTCTTTTGTATGATGCCACCTCTGCCTATTTGACCAAAGTAAATGTCAGTTAACTAATTGTACCTGTATGGATGTGAGAGTTGGACGGTGAAGAAAGCTGAGTGCTGAAGAATCGATGCTTTTGAACTGTGGTGTTGGAGAAGACTCTTGAGAGTCCCTTGGACAGCAAGGAGATCCAATCAGTCCATCCATCCTAAAGGAGATCAGCCCTGGGTGTTCATTGGAAGGACTGATGCTGAAGTTGAAGTTCCAATACTTTGGCCACCTCATGTGAAGAGTTGACTCATTGGAAAAGACCCTGATGCTGGGAGGGATTGGGGGCAGGGAGATAAGGGGACGACAGAGGATGAGATGGCTGGATGGCATCACTGACTCGATGGACATGGGTTTGGGTGGACTCCGGGAGTTGGTGATGGACAGGGAGACCTGGTGTGCTGCGGTTCATGGGGTCGCAAAGAGTCGGACACGACTGAGTGACTGAACTGAACTGAATTGTACCTGAATTAGGACCAGTAGTAGGCAGACAACTGCTCTTTAAAAACTATGATTAATCACACTGTAGCTATTCAAATGTTTCCCATCTATACTCTGTCTCCAGGGCTCCTGATTTTTCCCTTTATTTATATAGTTTGGCCACCTGATGCAAACAGCTGACTCATTGGAAAAGACCCTGATGCTGGGAAAGATTGAGGGCAGGAGGAGAAGAGGACAACAGAGGATGAGATGGTTGGATGGCATCACCGACTCAATGGACATGGGTTTGGGTAGACTCCGGGAGTTGGTGATGGACAGGGAGGCCTGGTGTGCTGCGGTTCATGTAGCATGTTGGACACTACTGAGCGACTGGACTGAACAAACTGAATTCTGGTTAACTGAGAAGATGGAAAGACTGTGGAAACTGATTGCAACTCTCTCCAGTTTGAGAAATTGAGATTTTGGCCTTTTCAAACAGGCAGACAGGTTTTCTCCTAAAATTTATAAGAACAGGATTAGTTATATCTGCTGAGTCCACCACAGATGTGGAGCGAACAACAGACTAAACAAACTCAAGGTTCCATTGGGAGCCCAAGTTCAAAAGTCACTAATTAATCTACAGTGTATTCAACTTGAAGAAATTCTTTGAATTAGAAGTTTTCATCATATATCAGTGGGAGGTGTGTCTTTGGAGAAAGGAAGATGCAACAACAGGTCATCTGCAAAACAAAAAGAATCAGATGAAAATCAAAAGACTTGATTCTCTCCACATGGCCTAGAGATAGTTCAGATAAATTTAGGAGAGAAGCTGCTCAGAATTCCCTGAGGGAAGCCAGACGGATTTATTTATGGCTTCCCTGGTGGCTCAGATGGTAAAGAATCCTGTCAATGCAGGAGACACAGGAGACTTCTGTATTCAATCCCTGAGTTGGGAAGATCTCCTGGAGAAAGAAATGCAACCCACTCTAGTACGCTTGCCTGGGAAGTCCCATGGATGAAGGAGCTTGGTGGGCTATAGCCCCTGGGGTTGCAAAGAGTCGGATGCGACTGAGCGACTAACACTTTCATCGTTGGTTTGCAGTGCTGTGTTAGTTTCTGCTGCTCTCAGTACAGCAAAGTGATTCAGTTACACACAGACGTGTATCCACTCGTTTTTCGATTCTTTCCCATATAGGCCATCCCTGTGTTACACAGCAGGTCCATATTAGTTACCTGTTTTATATGGTAAGGTGCGCATGTCAGTCTCAGTCTCCCAGTTTAGACCTCCTCCTTTTTCGCCCTGGTAAGCCATAAGTTTGTTTTCTACTTCTGCGATATAAACTGGTGGTTACCAGTAAGGGGAGGGAAAGGGAAAAGAAAGATTATTATGGGATTGTCTGAAAACATGTGTGTGGAATTTTTGAAAATTGTAAAGCACTATAGAATTTAAATAATCTTTCATTCAATAAAAAAGAAAAAAGGATGAATTTTATGGTGTGTGAATTATATATCAATAAAGCAATTATTTTTTATTTATTAAAATTCTTTTTATTGAAGTATAGTTGATTTACAATTATATGTTAGAAGCAATTATTTTTCAAAAAATGGATGGATCTTCTAGACTGAGGAAACTGCATTGCAGAAACTCTGCTGCGTGATCTCATGTGACTGGACAGAAGGCCTGAAATATTAGGAGAGGACAGTGAGAAAGAATTTGTACACTGGATGACTGAGGTCCTAGAGTGCTATCTTAAGAAGATTTGACTAAAATCTGTCCTCAAGGAGGTACTGAAGAATTTTTTTGAGGAATGTGAAAAGCTCAAATTCATTTCTGGAAGATTATTCTGGAAAAAATAGGAATGTGGATTTAAGAAGTAAGAATTTTGAAAGAAGGCAGAAAGACCAGTTTGGAGAAATGATCAAAAAGCACAATGCTGATTCTCCATGTTAATTACCTATTTGTGTCAAAAGCAGTGTAATTCCAGGCATCCAGACTGAAACTCTATAAGAAACTTATACTTTGCTTTCATCTAGTATTAATGCCAGCAAATATCACTAATTATTTCTAATTTTTATATTTGCCTGAAACATTTTGCCCAGGTGGAAAGATTAACCCAAAGAGTTTTAAAAGACAGACTCATATATTTGTTGATCCGGTTTTCTTAAAGAAACGCTCCCTGCTTACTTCTTCACTTTTCTAATCTTTTCTGAGTCTAAGGTGGGTTCTATCCCCTTATTGGTCCTGCCAGAATAGAAAGTAATATTGTGCTTCCGTCATATACACAGACTGTACATCCAGACATGCATGCTCAATTGCTCAGTCGTGCCTGACGCTTGCAACCCCATGGACTGTAGCCCACCAGGTCCTCTGTCTATGGGATTTCCCAGGCAAGAACACTGGAGTGGGTTGCCACTTTCTGCTCCAGGGGAGCTTCCCGTCCCAGGGATCAAAGCCTGCATTGGCAAGTGTGTTCTTTAT
Source organism: Odocoileus virginianus (assembly GCF_023699985.2). Lineage (NCBI taxonomy): Eukaryota > Metazoa > Chordata > Mammalia > Artiodactyla > Cervidae > Odocoileus > Odocoileus virginianus. Next base: position 427,058 of record NW_027224283.1, read on the forward strand.
CACTGCGCCATCACTAACCTTTTATAGGTTTTTAAACATCCAAAGTAACACATTTTTCTCTCTTCAGAACAGCCACATTGGGATCAGTTGTGCTGAGAGACAATACATTCCTTGGGGATCCTGGTTCGGAGGGACTAATAAAGACCTTTTGTTGCCATCTCCAAGAACAAACTTAAGTAGATGTTTAAGAGAAGTCATCCCAGAGAGATTGGTAAGAAAGTTGCAATGAGAGCATCAAACACAGGTCATCAGGAGACTAAGGAGAAGAACGAGAGACAGAACAGTGGAGTAGGGAGGCATCCTTGCGTTGAGTGGCTGGCAAAATACATCTTTATGTCTTTTTTCAAATCCATCACTTAAGTAACCATAGATTTTTCTCAGCATGGAGAAATACTTGCTATTTAACTTGAGGATTTATATTTATTTTTTAATAGATTTTATTTTTTTAAGAACTTTTTTTTTTTTTAAAGAACATTTCAGATTTACAGAAAAATGGAGAAGGTAGTGGGCTTCCCAGGTGGCACTAGTGGTAAAAAAAAACCTGCCTGCCAATGCAGGAGATGTAAGAGACACGGGTTCGATCCCTGGGTTGGGAAGATCCCCTGGAGAAAGATGTGGCAACTAACTCCAGTATTCTTTCCTGGAGAAAGATGTAAGAAAGACGGGTTCGATCCCTGGGTTGGGAAGATCCCCTGGAGAAGGATGTGGCAACTAACTCCAGTATTCTTGCCTGGAGAATCCCATGGAGAGAGGAGCCTGGAGGGCTACAGTCTGTAGGGTTGCAAAGAGTCAGACACGACTGAGCTCCCACAGAGTAGATAGTAAGGGTGATTCCTGTATACCATATACCCAATTTATCCTTTTAAAATCTTACATTAGGATGATGCATTTGTTACCATTAATAAACTAGTGAAAAAGTGAAAGTGAAAGTCTCTTAGTCGTGTCCAACTCTTTGTGATTCCTCATACTGTCCATGGAATTCTCTGGGCCCAAATACTGAAGTGGGCAACCTTTCTCTTTTTCACGTGATCTGCCCAACCCAGGGATTGAAGCCAGGTCTCCCGAATTGCAGGCAGATTCTTTATCAGCTGAGCTACAAGGGAAGCCCAAGAATACTGGAATGGGTAGCCTATCTTTTCTCCAAGGGATCTTCCCAGCTCAGGGATTGAACTCAGGTCTCCTGCATTGCAGGTAGATTTTTAACCAGCTGAACCACAAGAGAAGCAGTTTAGGACTATAATAAATAAAGTTACCATGATAAAAGTGATAGTCACTCAGTCGTGTCCAGCTCTTTGTGACTCCATGAACTGCAGCCTGCCAGGCTCCTCTGTCCTTGGAATTCTTCAGGCAAGAATGCTGGAGTGGGTAACCATTCCCTTCTTCAGGGGATCTTCCTAACCCAGGGATCAAACCCAGGTCTCCTACTTTGCAGGAGGATTCTTCACCAACTGAAATATCAGGGAAGCCCAGTGAACTACTACTGATACATTATTATCAAATAAAGTCCACAGTTTATTCAGATTTCCTTAGCTTGCATCTGGCATCTTTTTTTCTATTCCACGACCTCATCTAGGACACTACGTTACATTTAGTTGTCAGATCTCCTTAGGCTCCTCTCGCCTGTGACAGTTTCTCAGACTTTCTTATATTTGAAAACTTTGGCAGCTTTGAGGATTACTGATTAGATATTTTATTGATAGGAGATGCCCCACTATTGGAAGTTGTCTGACAATATTGGGAAGAAGACCACAGAGGTAAAGTGGCATTTTTTTTTCTCATGCTGTCAAGGATACACACTATCAACATGATTTATGGTGTTGATCTTGATCATCTGACTGATGTAGTGTTTGTCAGTTTCTCCTCTATAAGAGGAGTATCTATATAAATTATTTGGGATCCTTCTGCACAGTATTTCTCCCTCCTTTGTTAATTTATGCCATCATTTATTTGTATCAGTATGGACTCTTGGTGTTTTAGAAATTTTCAATGGAAAAAGAAAAAAGGCCTTGGAGAATAGAGTCCTGTTTTCCCTGAATATTGTTGGAGTACAGAAGAAGCTTGCATGCATGCTGTAGCCGTTGTCGTGTAAAGAACAATTGAAACTATGATCGAAATAAAAAGTACGTTTGAGCAAAGAGGTGATGGTTAATAAACCTAGATAATATTGTGAAAGCACAAAATTTTATTTTCACAAGGGCAGAACTGCAAAGACTGTCGTTACCATTTAATAGAAAAAATTGTAATCATTTGATTCAAGGTCCTTGTGTAACTGTTACCTGTTTCACCACTTCCATCTTCTGTAAACCTATCATTTTTTTCATACTATACCTGGATTTTATCTTCAGTAGACTAGGCTGAGAAACAAAACACTCCTTAGAATGTCAGCAACTTTTTGATGTTTTGATCAACCATCCTAATTTCCAACTTTCTCCTTAAATCAAGAGATAATAAAAGTTTGGATACTGGAGAACTTAATTAACTAAGATTTACTTATCTTATTCCTAAATTCAGGGCTTGTTCTTCTTGGGCCTGTGTCTAAGCACCATTGATGGTAATGTCAGTAGAAGTCTAAAGCATTTGGAAGTCTTTTTCTTTCTCTTCGGTAATCATATATTTCAGGATGCAGTACAGCCAAATAATTTTCAGAAAGGCCAGCAGAAATATTTTTGTGTATAAATTGATTTAAAAGAAAGAATATAATTATCTTCACTGATTTTGAACTTGCTCTATTAATACCGTCTACTCATTCCTGAAAAATAAACATTTTCAAATGAGAAAGAGCGCTTTACCATTTTAAAGATCATTTTTAAAGCTTTGGTAAAGAATCTTTAATGACTAACGACTCTTGTACAATTGAACACTAAATACTGGAAGTATCTTCCCAATGAGTCATAGATACTGAAGTCTTCCCAATGAGTGAGAAATGCTCTATGGGCATTTATATTCTGTGTCATGAGATGGCCATATGATCAGAAATATAATTTTATTTATTTAAATTTCTTTTTTATGACATGGGTTATTTTGGGGAATCTGGTGTCTGGAACATGCGTTAATTGAAGAAACCATACTGAATGAAATAAGCTTGAAGAAAGGAAGGAAAAGCTTTATTTTGGCTTTTGTATTATAAGAGAAAAATCTTCCTGGGGTTGGATTAGCTTGATGAATCTACAGAATATAAAGAAACCATTTATTTGGCAAATTCACAATTGTTACTTCTGGGTTATCAAGATTTAAATTTAATTTACCTTGGTCTCAAAAACACTAAGAGTCTCTTACTTCTTTGTGAGAAATACAACTCGTTTTCTGTGTCTTTAAAGGCCTCTTCACCTGTTTGTTCCGAAGTGTGTAGGTGAACGGATTCAGCGAAGGGGCGACGGGACTTGTGAGCACAGACACCACTTTGTTGATGGCCGCTCCTTCCTTGGCTGAAGGCTTGATGTAGATGAAGATGCAGCTGCCATAGACGATGGAAACCACAATCATGTGGGAAGAACAGGTGGAAAAAGCCTTTTTCCTTTGTTGGGCAGAAGGGAATCTTAGAACGGTCTTGACGATGTATGTGTAGGAGAGGACCACACACAGTGAGGTAAAAATGAGCGTCAGCCCAGCAAAGCTCAAAGCAATTCTCTCTGTTAACACGGTGTCTGAGCAAGTTATCTGTAACATAGGAGAGGTGTCACAGCCAACATGATCAATCACATTCGAGTCACAGAGTTCCAGCTGGAGGCCCATGCCAAGAGGGGGAGGATGATCAACAGGCCAGCCAGCCAAGAGCAGAGAACTAGGGCAGCGCAGACCCTCTTGTTCATGAGAGTGGTGTGGTGCAGAGGTTTCCGGATGGCCGTGTAGCGGTCGCAAGACATGGCTGCAAGGAGAAAAAATTCAGTTGCTGCAAAGAGGACAATAAAAAATAATTGGGTGCACAAGCATTGTAGGTAACAGTATTATCTCCAGTTGCCATAGAATACAGGAATCTGGGAATACAGACCGTGGTGAATGAGACTTCTAAGAAAGAGAAATTTCGGAGGAAATAATACATGGGCGTTTTAAGATGGGAATCCAAGAGTGCAAGGGTGATAATGATGAGGTTCCCAGCCACACTCAACATGTAAGTGAGAAACAAAAATACAAAAAGCAGAACTTGTAGCTTTGGGTCATCTGTCAGTCCCAGGAGGATGAATGTTGTTATTGCTGTACGGTTTCTCATCACTGCCTCCTGCCAAGTCAAGAGTGAATCCACCTGAAGAAACAAATGCCATAAGAACCTAGTATTAAAATCTGAAAGAAATATCCCAGCAAGCCAGTTCACATGCACTTTTTTCTTTTACTTAATAATCAGTTTGTTACCAGTGACTTTGACATCCTACTGAGACATTTTAAGAAATACCTATCATGAATCTTACACCTCTAATTCTGCAAATAGAAAGCATATTTAGGACTTCCCTGGTGGTCCAGTGGTTAAGACTGTACATGCAGGGGTCCTGGGTCTGATCCCTGGTTAGGGATGCCAGCATCCCACGTGCCACAATGAAGAACCCAGATGCTGCAACTAAGACCAGGGCAGCCAGATAAATTAATAAACAAACAAAGAAACATAAGAAAAAGAAAGTATATTTAAAAAGATATCAAGTTAAAAAGCCATAAATCTGACATGCAACTTCTTAACAATATTACCTTGTGGCCTAGATTTTATTTGCCCTCATGCTGGAGGAAGTGATGTCATTTTTGAAGTTTTTTTGCCCATCCTCTTCTTTCTTTGCTTTTTCACCTTATACCAAAATGCTCCATTTTCAAAACCAAGAAAAATCTATTTGTACATTTTTGGTATGTTTTTAAAATCAAAACATGTCTTTAGGGCAATTTTGTGTTCACAGCAAAATTGAGTGGAAGGTACAGAGATGTCCCATATACTTCTTGTCTCCACATATTCATAGCTTCTCCCACTCCATTATCAACAACCCCCACCAGAGCTGTATATTTGTTATAACTGATGAACTTGACACGTCACAATCACTCAGAGTCTGTTAGTTTACTTTATGGTTCATTCTTGGTGTTCAATATCTATGGGCTTGGGCAAATATTTAATTAGTATTTATGTTGATCATCTTATTTGTTATGCCAAATTTTAACAGCAACACATTCATTTAAAAGTGCTAGTTCTTATTCCATCATTCTTTTGAAGGAACAACTCAAAGAACATACATCTGAGTTGGTGGGTAAGTAGTCTTAACTATATGAGAATGCTCCATAAGATTTGCTGGCATTTAGGATTTGGGATTTTTAACTCAATTTTTTTTCAGTTTTATTAAGGTATACTTGGAGAAGGAAATGGCAACCCACTCCAGTATTCTTGCTTGGAGAATCCCATGGACAGAGGAGCCTGGCAGGCTACGGTCCATAGGGTTGCAAGAGTTGGACATGACTTAGTGTTATCTTTGTTTCTTTCTTTATGTATAATAAACTGCAAGCATTAAGAGATTTGCAGTTCAGTGAATTTGGAAAAAATGTATATATCTGTGAAACCACCACCACAACCAAGATACCTCAAGATGCAATACAAGATACATTGCATTTACATCATCAAAAATCTCCCTCATTTCCCTTTGCAGTTCAATCCATTCCTTTACTCTGGGCCCCCAAAATAATCATTAATTTGCTTTTTGTCAGTATAAATTAGTTTTCAATAATTTTGTATAAATGGAAACATCTTTTAAATCTTGTTTTTACTCAGGATGTTTTTAAGAATCATCTATATCTTTGGCATATATGTTCCCTTTCAATCCACTCAGTCATGGCGGAATTTTGGGTTATTTGCAGTTTGGAACTATAATGAATAAAGTTACTATAATAAAAGTGATAGTCACTCAGTCATGTCCAGCTCTTTGCAACGCCATGAATTGCAACCCACCAGGCTCCTCTGTCCATGAATTCTTCAGCCAAGAATGCTAAAATGGGTAACCATTCCCTTCTCCAGGGTATCTTCCCAACCCAGGGATCAAACCCGGGTCTCCTACTTTGCAGGCGGATTCTTTATCAACTGAGCTATCAGGGAAGCCCAATGAACTAGTACTGATACATTATTATTAAATAAAGTCCACAGTTTATTCAGATAATCTACACTTACTCATACAAAGAAATACTTAACAAGCATCTGTTACTTAAAGAGCATAATACCAGATACTGGCGATCCAACCATTAACTGGATCTCTTCCCTCTAGGAGTTTTCAGTCTACCAGTGGGAGATAACATTTCACTGCAGTGCATGCTCAGTGACGTGGGAACACGGATAAAAGTGAAAATGCTCTTTAGATTTGGGATGATAACTGCTCCAAGTTTGTTCCTTAGCACTGTTATACTATGTAACTATTCATATTTTTCTATGCTCATTCAGTTTCTTTAGGTTTTTTTCTTTCTACTAAAATTGTCAGCATTATCACTTACCTAAGGTGAGTTATCGAGGCACACTGCTCAGGGTTCACAGACATGCTTTTGAAACAGAAATCCCTCCCTTAGCTCATGGGGAAAATGGTTTACTGGAGAGATAGTATGTTGTTATTTTGAAGGAACATGAAGTTAGAATTTTCCTGCCATCATCACAACATACTAGAAATGAGTGTTGATTACCTTTTGCATAATTATAATGAATAAAAACCCACATTTAAAAATTAACTGAACTCACCCTTTGCTTACAGTTAAGGAACATGGAAAAAAAAACATTTTTATGACAAATTAAACACTGACAATTTGCTGACAATTTTTACCAGCAGCAGCCTTTGAGGAAACCACAGTCTGAGGAGAACTGAGTCTGTGAGGAGCTTTTGTTCACTTCTCTTCCTAATCTCACATTTCACCTGCCTCAACTTCCAGTCTCACTCTCCATCCAGACCTGCATGGATGGGTGCACACACACACACACACACACACACACACACACACGCACCCTCTCACAGGCAAGTCTGACAATCAGCAGAACTCTCCCAAATTTTCACCGCTTCTGATGCAAAGGTCCCTGCCTCAGTCTCCTTTTTCCTTGCCAACTCTAAAATGACATCTGATCCTAAACTTCCCAGTTCTTCTGTTAGTTCAAAGGGAAAAGAGATGGCGCAGAGAAAAGGAAGACTTCTCTTGAGTCTGGTTCAGGCACGTAAGATCTTCCTGGGTGGGGAGGCAGTCTTCTCCACAAATTCTGTAATAGGAACATTTCTTTTATTTAGTATGCTACCAGCGCACAGGGGACGTTTGAGTGAACCACAAAATAGCCCTTGGTGACCTAGTTTCCAAAGTACTAATGAATTGGTGGAAGCTTTGTCGACAGTGCAAAAACACACGTGACAGTGGAGATAGTGTCCTCAGAGACACTGAGGGTGGTCTGGTGTCATCTGAGTTCTGTTTTGAGTTCTTTGCTGAATCTTAAGATTATTCCTAGAATTTGAAAATTGATTTGACACTTTATATATATATTACTCTTTGACATAGATCTCAGATAAAGTAAAGTGAAAAAAACACTCTTACCCTCTTTTTACAGATGAGGAAATTAAGGAAAAGAGAAATGAATAATCATAATGCCCTATAGTGGTGGTGAAAGTTTAGAACAAAAGTTTGTCTGAGTACAAAGATCCTGCTTCTTCCTCCATGCTACCCTAGTTGCTTGTTCTGATATTGAAGATTCACTAGGATTTAAATGTCAAACTGGATATTCTAGGGCTCATTGACCTGTATTTTCATTTTTTTCTTCTTCTACTCATGATTTTTCCAGTAGGCAATGAAACGATCTTTGGTATTTGAAGCAATGGAGAATTTCTCATTCCAACTATTTGACCAAAAATTGCCTCTTTCCAGGATATGTTTTTTTGTTTTGCTTTGGCTTATTACTGTCCAGATACTGGGAAATATTGAGGGCAGGAGGAGAATGGGGCAACAGAGGATGAGATGGTTGGGTGGTATCACTGACCCAAATGGTATGAGTTTGAGCAAATTCCGGGAGATGGTGAAGGACAGGAAAGCCTGGTGTGCTGCAGTCCACAGGGTTGCAAAGAGTTGGACATAACTGAACAATGAACAATGCATTGCTGTCCAGTGACCTTGAACAAAGCTTTCTGTTCGACTGTCTCTGCTGCCACTTATGGGTGTTTTCATTCTTGATGCTCATGTCAGATGATGCAGAGAGGAGGGCGCTTCCTCTCCTTGGGCCACTCACCACTGCCCTGTGGAGTTTTCTCGCACCGAATAGACTTGACAGTTCGCACTTCTCCCATTATTGGGAGAGAGTGATTGAAAACGTTCCTTGGCAGAGGAATGAGCTGGGGAGAAAGAAAATCTCTCTCTCTGTATTTATAGCACATTTTTGAAAAACATCCTGAGGGCCTATGGCAGAGATGGTCTTCGTGATGGATTGTCCCAGTGACCGTTAGACACTGCCCATTTCTGTCTCTTGTTACTGTTTTGGCTTACAGTCTCTTTTTGTCTGATATGAGTTTGGCTGACAGCTTTCTTTCTGCTGTCATTTGCCTGGACTATTCATTCTCCATCCCTTCACTCTGAGCCTTGTGTTTGTTTTTAAAGCTGAGCTGTGTCTCTTGGAGGCAGCATGTAGTTGAGTCTTGTTTTTTAATCCCACCAGTCACTCTGTTGAATTCAATCTATTTACATTTACGGTGATCATTGATGGATGAGCACTTAGTGCAGTCATTTGTCTTTTATTTTCTGGTTGCTCTATGTCGGCATTTATTTCTTTTCCCTTGTGTTTCTGTCTGCCATTTTGGCTTGGAGGTTTTTCTATGATGTTTTCCTCTTTTTTTATGTTTTGCATCTCCGCTCTAGATTTATGTTTTATTGTTACTGTGGGGTTTGTATAAAGTGTCTCAGAGATAAAATAGCTCATTTCTCTGTTGATAGAATCTTATCATTATTTACCTATATGGATTCCATCCTTTCTTCTTCCCTTTTTGTGTTTTGATGTCTTAAATTATCCCTTTTTATATGGTGAGTTTGTTACCAAATTGAAGTAGCTATAGCTATTTTTTCTAATTTCCCTTATGCTATAGCAAAGTGGTTAAAAATCTATTTTGATGAAGAGTTTCAATTTTCTGATTCTGTCTTTCTATTTATCACCTTACTAAAAGTTTAGTGTGCTTTTGCCTTTTTGTTTCTGGTAGAAGAGCTCTTTTGATCATTTCTTATAAGGCAGGTGTAGTGTTGATGAACCTCCCCAGCTTTTACTTGTCTGGGAAAATCTTTATTTTTCCTTCATATCTGAATGATAACTTTGCTGGATAGAATATTCTTGGGTTGCATTGTGGATGCAGACTGGTTGTAGATTGAAGGGGAGAGACAAAGTTATTTTTCACTTCACTATGTTGCTGATGTCACCTGCTCAGTTCTTCAAAAACTTTTCCAGTCCTTTCTATTTTTAAAAGGAGACTAACTGCAACGTATCAGGTCTCTTGAATTTATCTTACAGTTTCCTGATGCTCTGTTAGTTTTGTTTAAGGATCTATTTCTTTGCATGTTTTATGCAGAGAATTTTATTGCTGCTTCTTCCACTTAGCAAAAATTTTCTTCTGTAATATTTAATTGATATTAAAACTACTCAATGCTTATTTTTCTCAGATGGTACAGTTTTCTTTTTTTTCCATTTAATTTTACTAGTTGGAGGCTAATTATTTTACAATATTGTAGTGGTTTTTGTCACACATTGACATGAATCAGCCGTGGATTTACATGTATTCCCCATCCCGATCCCCCCTCCCACCTCCCTCTCCACCCGATTCCTCTGGGTCTTCCCAGTGCACCAGGCCCGAGCACTTGTCTCATGCATCCAGCCTAGGCTGGTGTTCTCAGATGGTACAGTTTTCATCTCTGTAAGTTTGATTTGAATATTTTAAACAATTTTAATATTTTTACTTAAAATATTTTTCTCTAGTCATCAACCTATGGGTAAGGTTATATTGCTATTTAAGCTATATTCTATTTTAATTATATTATCTGTGCAATTTTGGGGGTCTATTTTTATTCATTGTTCTCATTATATGCTGTATTTCTTTGCATGTCTGGGAATTTGATTAAGTCAGACATTATAGATTTTACCTTCTGGAAGGCTGGATGTATCTGTATCTTAATGAAGATCCTTTGAGTTTATTCTGGTAATATTTAAATCATTTAGAAACAGTTTTATCCTTTCAAGTTCTGGCCTCTCAAATGTTTGGACCGGACTCTATTTGGCCCAAATGTGCAAATTAAATGTGCATTAATTTTTTTTAAGCACCATCCTTGTAGAGAAGGGGGACAAAAAGAAGCAAATGTAGAAAAATATGGGAAACCTATTGAAAATGTGTTCATTTCCCCAGTACCCCTTGACTCCTTACACTGGATGAAATAGAAATTCCAGAACTTCTTCTTTATGTTGTTGAGGATGCATCCAAAGGCTTAGGGAGATTGGAATACTAAAGTAGATTTATTATGTAAGACTTGCTTGCCTACTGTCTAAGAATAGCCCTGGAAGTTCTAGAGTACATTCCATTCATCAGTCTCTGCGAAATACATTGTTGGTGAAGAGATTTGGCTTCCTGAAGTGCTCTGTAGTGAATAGTCTTTGAAGGCAAGGGATGACAATGGGAAATATTGCTATCAAAAAGAGCTCCCTGAATTCGATGGAATGATGGAAACCTGTAGTGTAGGCATCAGGTGGCATCACTTAAACCTAACAGATAAAATAAGTGTCATTATCATAGTGGCCAGAAGAGTGGAAATGTTTGATCTGAAGATATCTTTGGTGTTGTTTAGATGACCATACTGTCTGTAGGACTAAAATAGGTGGTCACCCACGATGGGGAAAGAATAGACTCTCCAATAAATGATGGGATAAACTATATATCCACATGCAAAAGAATGAAACGAGACCCTTATCTTACACCATAAACAAAAATCAAATCAAAATTAACTTAAGACTTATATATTAAGACCTGAAGGTGTAAAACTCTTAGAATAAACTATAGGGGGAAAGCTCCTTGATATTGGGAATGATTTTTTTGAATATGACACCAAAAGCTCAAGCAACGAAAGCAAAATTAAGTGAGGCACTAAATCAAACTAGAAAGCTTCTGTACTGAAAAGGAAAGAATAAACAAAGTGAAAACACAACCTGTAGAATGGGAGAAAATGTTTGCAAGCCATATATCTGAAAAGGGGCTATTATCCTAAATATACAAGGATCTTGTACAACTGAATAGCAAAGATATCTCAACAACTTAAGCAAAAAATGGGCAGAGAACTTGAATATGCATTTTTCCTAAGAAGATATAAAATAGCCAGCAGGTACATGAAAAGGTGCTTAATATCACTAATTATAAGGGAAATGCAAATCAAAACTTCAGTGAACTATCACCTTACACCTGTTAGAATGGCTATAATAACAATAACAATAATAATAAAAAGATAAGTGTTGGTAAGTATGTGGAAAAAGAGAATCTTGGCACTCTGTTTAGCACTATAATATATATATTAAATATTAAAAATAGATTTATAATATATAACAGAAGCATATTATGATCCAGGAGTCCCTCTTCTGGTTAGGTAATTGAAGGAAATGGAATTACATATTTCATTGAGATATTTGCACTCCCAAGTTTATTGTGGCATTATTTAAAATAGCCCAAAACATATAAACAACCTAAGTATCCATAGATGGTCTATGAATGGATAAAGAAGAGGTGGTATATATAGAAAGGAATATTATTCAGTCATAAAAAGAAGGAAATTCTGCCATTTTGACAACATGGATGGACCTTGAGGGCATTATGCTAAGTAAAATAAGTGAAACAGAGGAAGGAAGACAAATACTGGATGATATCACCTGTGGGTGAAATCTAAAAAGATCAAATGCATAGGAACAGAGAACAGATTAGTGGTAGACCAAGGCTGAGGGAAATGTGTAAAAGGTGTCAAGGGTACAAAATTCTGGTCATAAGATAAGTACGTCCTGAGGACATAATCTACAGTATGGTGACTCAAGTTAAAAATACTGTGTAGTTTATGTAAAAGTTGCCAAGAAACAAGATATTAAAGTGTTCTCATCACAAGTATAGAAACTGTAATTATGTGAGGTGGTAGATGTTATATAACTTCTTGCAGTAACCATTTCTCAATATAAACATATATGAAATCATAATGGTGTATAACTTAAGCTAATGCAATGCTATTTGCCAATTATATCTAAATGAAACTGGAAAAAACAAAACAAAGGGCTGTAATGTCAAAAGTAAAAAAATTAAAACATCAAAACAGTTTAGCAGCAAGTAAAATGAAATAGTTCCGTTTTAGTCTGTAGCAAGGTGGGGTGCATTATAAGAAACAAGATTAGTAAGGTGACACCTGCCTATCCTTTTATTGATCTGTTTTTCTGCTGGGCTGGGTCTTTGCTGCTGTGCAGGCTTTTCGCTAACAAGTGGGGCCCTTCCTCGTGGTGCCAGGCTTCTCTGTGCCTTGACTTCCTCTGTTGCGGAGCACGGGCCCGAGGGCACAGGCTTCGGCGGCTGCGGTCCCTGGGCTCAGCAGCGGTGGCTCCTGGGCTCGAGCACAGGCTCGGTAGCTGCGGCTCACAGGCTGAGTTGCTCTGCGGCATGTGGGTTCGTCCCAGACCAGGGATCTAACCTGTCTCTTCTGTGTTGGCAGGCAGATTCTTCACCACTTGAGCCACCAGGGAAGGCCAACTTATTCTTTTTGATAGTGGATGCTAGATCAGGAAGGAATCCTAAGATAAATAATTTTACCCCTAAAAGCTGTAAAACTAGAGGAATGAATAGAAAAAAATCCATCTCATATTTTTGTTACTGTCTTTCTTCCTTCAGCTATCAGGATGGTGAGGGGTTGTATAGATTCTGGAAATCTATATTCATTCCTACTTATGAAAGTAAGCCATAAGGAATGAAGGCCTATTTGAATTAAGGCCATGACACTTTTTTCAGCCTACGGTTCTCAGAGAAATAGAGGAGAAATTTCAGTGATTAATCAGACTGTACCTTTAGTTCTGCTCTGTAGATCTGAATTAGAACACATAATAAAAGATGAAATACTTATGCATATATATTTTTAATTTATAAAATATTTTAGTCACCTAATTTTTGGAAAGAAATGCCATTTTTTTAATAGAGTCCCTGAAGGCTTGTTTGACTTGCTTATTCCGTAGAGTATAAATGAAAGGGTTCATCAAAGGAATAATGGAAGTGTTGAGCAGGGACACCACCTTATTGATGGCCCCACCTTCCTTTGCTGGTTTGATATAGATAAAGATGCAACTCCCATAAGTGATGGAAACTACAATCATATGGGAAGAACAAGTAGAGAAAGCCTTTTTCCTTTGTTGAGCCGAAGGGAGTCTTAAAATAGTCTTGATGATGTACGTGTAAGACACACTTACACAGACTAGTGTGAGTATGAGGGTCAGCACTGCCATGATTAAAACAAGTTGCTCTATAAATTGAGTGTCTGAGCACACTATCTTTAGAAGAGGAGATACATCACAGCCAAAATGGTCAATGAGATTGGAGTTACAGAAATCTAGCTGAACTCCCAGGCTAAGTAGTGGGAGTATGACAATTAACCCAATTAGCCAAGAGCAAAGGACCAGAATGGTGCAGACCTTTTCACTCATGATGGTGGTGTAGAGCAGAGGCTTGCAGATGGCCACGTAGCGGTCATAGGACATGGCAGTTAGGAGAAAAAATTCTGTTGCCCCGGTGAGGATGACAAAAAATAACTGGATGGCACAAGCATAATAGGTCACTGTTTTGTCTCCTGTTGTCATGCTGTATAGAAATCGAGGAACGCAGACAGTGGTGAAGATTATTTCTAAGATGGAGAAGTTCCGCAGGAAAAAGTACATGGGTGTTCTAAGGTGAGAGCTCACCAGAGTGAGGAGGATAATGACTAGATTTCCAGCAACAGTAGACATGTAGGTGAGAAACAGAAACACTGAAAGAAAAACCTGTAGTCTTGGGTCATCTGTTAATCCTAGTAGGATGAATGTTGTTATTGAAGAATAATTTTTCATCAATATCTCCAGATACATAAAAAGGCTGTATTAATAGACTATAAGTGTTTAACCTGAGGAATAGAATATAAAAATAAATTTCAACAAATTAGGTAGAATAAAGTAGTGAAACAGGCAGCAGATGCACATTTTAGACCCAGAGGGATGGGATGGGGAGGGAGGCGGGTGGGGGGATTGGGATGGGGAACACTTGTGAATCCATGACTGATTCACGTCAATGTATGGCAAAAACCACAACAATATTGTAAAGTAATTAGCTTTCACCTAATAAACATGAATGAAAAAAATAAATCTAAAAGAACTAAAAAAAATAAAGCTTTTACTTGATCATCAGTAATCATGACATAGAAAAGTGATTGAATCATACTTCATTTCCCTGGACTCTACATTAAATTCATCTTCAGAATGTTCATGAAAAGCATTCATCTGAAATTTTATTTCCATTCTAGTTACAGGATCAATTTCAATGCCTATGTCATAGTCCTCTGAAATTTTGGCAGCCACAGTGGTATCCCTAATCCTCAGTATAGAATAGGAGACTCATAAATGTTGAGTAATAGAAACAGATGTATAAAAATTTTATTTTCCTAATTGTTAGTACAACATGTCAACAAGTCATTCTTTTACCTTTTGGTAATAAAAAAGCCACCAGTGCCTTAGTTGTACTATTTTTCATACTTTGCAAAAATTATCCTCTTCAAATAATTTCTTGATCTTGTTTTTACAAGACCTAGGGACAGTCTTGATGCTGAGGCTGAAGCTCCAATACTTTGGCCACCTGATGCAAAGAACTGACTCATTGGAAAAGACCCTGATGCTGGGAAAGAATGAAGGCAGGAGGGGGACAACAGAGGATGAGATAGTTGGATGGCATCAGTGACTTGATGGACATGTGTTTGAGCAATCTCCGGGAGTTGGTGATGGACAGGTGAGCCTGGTGGGCTGCAGTCCATGGGATTGAAAAGAATCAGACACAGCTAAGCTACTGAATTGACTGAACTGAGGAACAGTATAAGAGAGTTACCGTGAAATTTCCTAAGTCCCATCCCCGTCCAGAATTTCTTCTTTGAGCCCCTTTCATAATAGATAATGTGCTGAGAGATTAGTTTGTGTCTCTCTTGTGTACCAGTTTTAACAGCATGCCTTCCCACCCCCCCACCCCCGAATTCCTGTTTCAACAGGAATTCCATCTGTTGTCTAATGTTCCACCCATCCTAAGCCTTCACAGATCACTGACCAATGGAATGTTCTGATGGTTTTCCGGGGAAATAGAATCCTGAACTTAGGCTTCCATGATCCTTATTGGGGTTCTATAGTTTATGCACAGATATTTTAGCTCCCCAAATCTTTTTGAGGCTATATCCTCCAAGATGCAGAAGAGTTAGAATACGTCTTAGGGAAAGAACTGCCTTCTTTGCCATGATTTCTCTCTCCGAGGACACACCTCATCCTTGGGAATGTTACTTATCATTTCTACTACTCTCATGGCTTCAGGACACCTCTTTGTTCTTAGAAGTCTGGCCCAAGGATAAACTCAGGTTCTGCGGCTATTCCCCCAAAGAACAGGTATCATCAGGCATTAATATTAACAAAGACTAAACATGACACGGAGAATAAATAAAACCTGGCTATGAAGTGTGAGTGTTCTTAGAAGCGGATAAAGAATCACAGTCCATCCTTCTGAGTTTCCCTACGTGATGGCCTCCCTGTGTTGTTTCACGTTAAAGAAGCCACTGTTTCACTACCTACCAGGACGCCCTTGTGCACTTTTCATTTCTCACCTTTCCCGTCTGTTCACCCACCATGCCCAGTGAGGAGAGTGACAGTGAACTTTTAAGAAATGTCAGAGCTAGAATTGGGGCCAGTTCACATCAGATCCAAAGCTTAATTGTTTCTAGGAAATTGTAATTCTAGGATTTTTAGTGTCCATTCTAATAATAACACATTAATTAAAATATCAGTTTTTCAAATGTCTTGGTTCAAACGGTATTTCCAGGGCACCTGGTTTACTTTAGTAAATGAATAGAAGAAATCTCCCCATAATACACCAATTTTTTTGTAACATGAATGTTTTCTCATGTGATGTTTTAAGATATTACTCAGAAAATACCTTAAGTGATGTTTCCCTCTGAGTTTAGAGAAGGCATTATGTCTTTTCAGTTGAAGAGGATTGCCACAGTGTGATGGGATTTTTAGACACCTTCACAGGAAAAGTCAGCTTACCTACTCTCATGGGGTAAATGGTTTGCCAGAGTGTTGGAAATCTTCGAATAATGTGAGCCCATCAGATGGCTCTCTTAGGCTAAGACATGATGCTTTTCTGAGAGTCACATGTCTTCCCACTCATACTGCTAATGTTCATCTCCTCAGCTCCTTCTGCCTGCATAACCCAGGGCCTACATGCTGGTCAACATACTGACTCCCAGTTAATACCATATTACATATTGTGAAAATGTAAAATTTAGTGTTCACAGTTCAGAGGAAATGGTGGAGGGAGATTTTTAGATAACTTCACATCATTGTTTGAATCATTACTTGAAGAGGAAAATCATTAACATAAAGAAATTACATTTAATATTGGACCTTTAGGCTATGACTGTTTCACATCCTGTTATGAGGAATTATGGAAAATTGATATTTTTCATTTTTCTCTTTAAAGATAACATTACTTTTGCCCTT
Organism: Odocoileus virginianus; assembly: GCF_023699985.2. Lineage (NCBI taxonomy): Eukaryota > Metazoa > Chordata > Mammalia > Artiodactyla > Cervidae > Odocoileus > Odocoileus virginianus. Next base: position 443,784 of record NW_027224283.1, read on the forward strand.
CACAATAAGATACACACATATTTATCTTCTACAGGGCTTCCCAGGTGGCATTAGTGGTAAAGAACCTGCCTGCCAATGCAGGAGACATGAGACACAGGGTTCGAATCCCCTGGAGGAGGGCATGGCAACCCACTCCAGTATTCTTGCCTGGAGAACCCCATGGACAGAAGAGTCTGGTGAGCGACGGTGCATGGTGCTGCAAAGAGTGGGGCAGGACTGACGCAGCAGCAGCAGCAGCGTTCCTCTGAACTCAGAGAATAGTGTACGAGAGAAAGGAGCTAGATTTCCCAGAAACACGCCAGAGTCAGCACTACTAATGTGTCTCCATTCGGTCTTACCCTTCTTACCTTAATTCTAATCACTTCTCGGAAAAATGCTCAAGAGTTGCATTCAGGTTCATTACCATGTTATACAGAAGAAAGTGGCAGCTCAGACTGCTTTTCAAATCCTCTCTGAACCTGAAGATTCTTCTTGGACTCAGGTTATTCAGAAAGATCTTACTGCCTTTGCCCAGGGACTGCATTTACAAAACTTCCTTGATTCCATTTTTCAAACTTTTAGGCACATAAATAACAAACATTTTGTACTTACTTTCTGGTAGTTCCCCATAACTTTTCAGGAAATTTAATGCAAAACTTCTTTTTGAGTCCGAGAAACACTAGATGCTAGTGGCTACAATTTTGAGTTAACTTTGACATCCCCTGGAGCCCCACATTTTATTCCAGGAAATAGTGTTTGCAAGTGCAAGGTGATATGCAGTGACCTAGAGACCAGGACCTTTGCTTTTACCATCACCACGTGGAAAATGGAATTTGATGAGAGTTCTTATCTCATTAAAATACTATTAAAATTTCTCTGAAGCCTGTGACTGAAAGAATGGACAAACAATGGCAAATAATTGCTAGCAACTCTCCCTGGCTGTGGAAGTGAAGATGGTCTGAGGTCTCTGTGCAAAGAAATGAGTTACTGTATAAGTATTCATGAATAGAAATAGCATGTGCTTTACTGGTTTTATTTGCGTAAGTGCCCAGGGAGCCGTTAAGAGAACAAGCAGAAATGTCCTTGGTGACCCTACTTAAAGTACTCATGAATCTACAGTAAAGTTAACTTTAGCAAAAAGAAAAAAATTACCCAGCTCTTGTGGGACAGTGTCCACAGAGATAAGAAATGCAACCATAACAGTCATCAGTTGCAGGAAAAAAGTCAGATGGTAATTTGACAATCTGATTCTCATAATGTTTCTTTTACACAGTCTAAATGCTGAGGATCCCTTGATGCTTTTTGTTACTGGACACACTCATATAATCTACTCAAGGCAGTCCTTCCTAGATTATTAGTTTTTAAGATGTCTTACTTCAGCAGTTAGGAGAATTAATATTTGCTTATTTCATTCTACTGATCATATAGTTCATCCACTGGTCCTATTTAAAGGTGAAGCGAAGTGAAGCGAAAGTCACTCAGTCATGTCTGACTCCTTGTGACCCCATGGACTGTATATATAGTCCACGGAATTCTCTAGGCTAGGATATTAGAGTGGGTAGCCTTTTCCTTCTCCAGGGGATCTTCCCAACTCAGGGGTCAAACCCAGGTCTCCCACCTTGCACGTGGTTTCTTTACCAGCTGAGCCACAGGGAAGTCCAGGAATATGGAGTGGGTAGCCTCTCCCTTCTTCAGTGGACTTCCCGACCCAGGAATTGAACGGGGGTCTCCTGCATTGCAGGCGGTTTCTTTACCAACTGAGCTATTAGGGAAGCCCAGAATAAACATTTTAAATTGATAGTACTATTACCTTCCTATGGACTGTAGCCCACCAGGCTCCACAGTCCATGGGTTTCTCCATGAAGAATACTGGAGTGGGTTGTCATGTCCTTCTCTAGGGGATCTTCCCCATCGAAGGACTGAACCCGTGTCTCTAGCATATCCTGCATTGGTAAGCGGGTTCTTTTTTTTTTTTTTTTAATTTTTATTAGTTGGAGGCTAATTACTTTACATCATTACAGTAGTTTTTGTTATACATTGATATGAATTAGCCATGGATTTACATGTATTCCCCATCCCAGTCCCCCCTCCCACCTCCCTCTCCACCCGATCCCTCTGGGTCTTCCCAGTGCACCAGGCCCGAGCACTTGTCTCATGTACCCAACCTGAGCTGGTTATCCGTTTCACCCTAGATAATATACATGTTTCAATGCTGTTCTCCTGAAACATCCCACCCTCTCCTTCTCCCAGAGTCCACAAGTCTGTTCCATACATCTGAGTCTCTTTTTCTGTTTTGCATATAGGGTTATCGTTACCATCTTTCTAAAGTCCATATATATGCGTTAGTATACTGTAATGTTCTTTATCTTTCTGGCTTACTTCGCTCTGTATAATGGGCTCCAGTTTCATCCATCTCATTAGAACTGATTCAAATGAATTCTTTTTAATGGCTGAGTAGTATTCCATGGTGTATATGTACCACAGCTTCCTCATCCATTCGTCTGCTGATGGGCATCTGGGTTGCTTCCATGTCCTGGCTATTATAAACAGTGCTGGTAAGCGGGTTCTTTACCACTAGTGCCACTTAGGAAGCCCCTTAAATTAGTGGTCATATACTGAATAATCACACTCTAAACATGCTGGTACCTTGCTAAACCCAAAGGTGTCATTCTGCTTATCAAGAATGCAGGGTTTGGGTGTATGTTGCTCAGTGTACACCTTTGACCAAAAGTCCAGAGATTGCCCCCACTCTTCCACAGTGCTCAGCAGTGCCAGCTTTTCATAAAGCTCAGGAGTTGAGAACTGAGAAGTCTGAGCTGGAGTCATACGTCATGGCCTGTGCTGGCTTGGAGGCTGCTCCCCATCCAAGATAAACAGTAAAAATCCCATCCACCTTCATAGGCAACACTTCCAATGTGGAAATGGCTTCAGATCTTTTATGAATGTGGGTCAGTTATTGAGAGAGGAGGGTAGGCCCTCAAAAACAGCAATACTGGAGGTTTTACTGAGCAGAGGGAAATAGGGACTGAGGCAGGAAAGGAGAGACCTAGGGAAGCAGGGATTTATAGACAGACAGGCTTGAAGAAATGGAATCAGGGACACATTGACATGAGTCTCTGTCTGCACTTCCTGTTTTTTTTATTGATCTATTTTTCTCTACTACTGCCAGTATAATTTCATTATTTTTATCAGGAGTGTTTTTATTTATTTATTTTTTAGTCTGGGTCCTCTGTATTGCCATATAAATTTTAGAACCAGAGTATCAATTCATAGAAAAATGATTTGCTAGGATTTTGATGGAGCTTGTTTTAAATCAATGGGTCAACTTGAAAACAATTTACATTTTAGGGTATTGTCTTTCAACAATATACCTGTTCATTTAATTTCTCTTAATACTTTGTAGGTTTTTCCTTCAGATACCTATGTGCCTGAGTGTTGGGCTGTGGGTTGTGGTGGACTGGTCACCATGAGGGACCAGGAAGGCCTATTTAAGTGCCAGTTACGACTCTCTGCTCAGATGCCACTGATGTCTGGGCCACCTCTAGTCCCAAGGGAGCTGTTCCCTGGGTAGTGGTGGCCTGCACTCTCCTGGGGAGCTGCACTGTGATGTAGGGGCCAGAGAGCTGTCCTGGCTCAGGCTCAGGTGGGTGACAGGGAGATGTGGAGCTGCCCTGTGATATAAGGGACTGGAGAGCTGTCCTGGCTCAGGCTCAGGTGGGTGACAGGGGGATGTGGAGCTGCACTGTGATGTAAGGGGCTGGAGAGCTCTCCTGGCTCAGGCTCGGGTGGGTGACAGGGGGATGACTGTTTGTGATCCCATGGACTATACAGTCCATGGAATTCTCCAGGCAATAATACTGGAGTGGGTAGCCTTTCCCTTCTCCAGCAGATCATCCTGACCCAGGAATGAACCAGGATCTCCTGCATTACAGGCTGATTCTTTACCAACTGATCTATCAGGGAAGCCCAACAGAGTAAAGAAAAAAGAATGAAAAGAAATGTGGACAATCTCAGAGGCCTCTGGGACAACATAAGACATACCAACATTTGAATTATAGGGGCTTGAGAAGAAGAGAAAGGGCTTGAGAAAATATTTGAAGAGATTATAGTTGAAAACTTCCCTAACATGGGAAAGGAAATAGTCACCCAAGTCCAGGAAGTGCAGAGAGTCCCATACAGGATAAACCCAAGGAGAAACACACTGAGACACATATTAATCAAACTAACAAAAATTAAATACAAAGAAAAAATATTAAAAGCAACAAGGGAAAAGCAACAAATAACATATAAGGGGATCCCTATAAGGTTGATTTTTCAGCAGAAACTGCAAGCTAGAAAGAAGTTTCAAGATATATTTAAAGAAATGAAAGAGAAGAAAAACCTACAACCAAGAATACTCTGCCTAGCAAGGCTCTCATTCAAATCTGACAGAGAAATCAAAAGCTTTACAGACAAGCAAAAGTTAAGAGAATTCAGAACCACCAAAGCTATTTTACAAAAACTGCTAAAGGAACTTTTCTAGGCAAGAAACACAAGAGAAGAGAACAAAAGAGGAAGGGAAGAAAAAAGACCTACAAATCCAAACCCAAAATAAGATGATGGCAAGAGGAAGGTACATATTGCTACTTACCTTAAATGTGAATGGATTAAATACTCCAAACAAAAGATTTAGACTGGCTGAATGGGTACAAAAGCAAGAACTGTGTATATGCTATCTACAAGAGACCCAATGAAGACACAGGGACACATGCAGACTGAAGTGAATGGTAGAAAAAGATATTCATTGCAAATGGAAATCAGAAGTAAGTAGCAATACTCATAACAGAAAAAAATAGACTTTAAAATAAAGACTGTTATAAGGGACAAGGAAGAACATTACATAGTGATCAAGGGATCAGTGCCAGAAGAAAACATAACAATTATAAATATTTATGCACCCAACATAGGAACAATTCAATACATCAGGCAAAATGCTAACAGCCATTAAAAGGGAAATCAACAGTAGCACAATAATAGTGGGGAACTTTAACACCCCACTTATTCCAATAAAGAGATAATCCAGACAGAAAATTAATAAGGAAGCGCAAGCCTTAAATGACATATTAAACCAGATAGAATTAATTGATAGTTATAGAACATTCTATCCAAGGGTAGCAGAATACACTTTCTTCTCAAGTGCACATGCAATATTCTCCAGGATAGACCACATCTTGAGTCACAAATCAAACTTTGGTAAATTTAAGAAAATTGAAATCACATCAAGCATCTTTTCTGACCATAATGCTATGAGATCAGAAATAAATTATGAGAAAAAATTATAAAAAACACAAACACATGGAGGCTATATGTGAGAGGGTAACAGGCAGGAAGGCCAGGGGTCTCCAAATGGAGGAAAGAGGCTGCAAGTGCCAGACATTTTTATCTCTCTTAAGCGGCAGGAAGAAACAAACCAGCGATATGTTTTTCCTTCTCTATACAAATTTAAAAGGAGGTTTCTCTTAAAATGCTGTGTTGCCATGACACCTGGTCTCACCTAAAGCTAACTACTCTCAAACCTTGAGTTAACCAATACATTTCTTTTTCTTATGGAAATGTTGTCTTAAGCTATGTTAATGTAACCCAGCCTCTATCTTCAAGTTCATTCCACCAAATGGCCTAACTTCCTTACTCAGGTGTTGTTCCCCTAATCTGTGTAAACGAAACTATTTGTTGGTATTCTGCCCTTTAAGTCAATCGTTTTATGGCCAGGGATGAATTATCTGGTGCCATTCTAAATTTTATGACATTTCTTTCTTTTCATTAACAGACTGTGAGTGACTATATAACATACAGCTAAAGACTAGGAGGGGGGTACTCTTTTGCCCCCTTCTGATGCCTATGTCAGAAGCTTTCTCTATCTCCTTTATACTTTAATAAAACTTTATTACACAAAAGCTCTGAGCGATCCAGCCTCGTCTCTGGCCCCGGATTGAATTCATCTCCTCCGGAGGCCAAGAATCCCGGCGTCTTATTGTTCAGCAACAACCTTTCATATGGATGTGAGAGTTGGACTATAAAGAAAGCTGAGCGCCAAAGAATTGATGCTTTTGAACTGGTGTTGGAGAAGACTCTTGAGAGTCCCTTGGACTGCAAGGAGATCCAACCAGTCCATCCTAAAGGAGATCAGTCCTGGGTGTTCATTGGAAGGACTGATGCTGAAGCTGAAACTCCAGTACTTTGACCACCTGATGCGAAGAGCTGACTCATTGGAAAAGACCCTGATGCTGGGAAAGATTGAGGGCAGGAGGAGAAGGGGATGACAGAGAATGAGATGGTTGGATGGCATCACCGACTCAATGGACATGAGTTTGAGTAAACTCCGGGAGTTGGTGATGGACAGGGAGGCCTGGCGTGCTGCGGTTCATGGGGTGGCAAAGAGTCGGACACGACTGAGAGACTGAACTGAACTGAACTGAAACAATATGATACTAAATAACCAATGAATCACTGAAGATCTCAAAGAGGAAATTAAAAATACCTAGATAAATGACAATGAAAATACAATAGACTAAAACCTATGTGATGCAACCAAAGCAGTTCTAAGAGGGAAGTTTATAGCAACACAATCTACCTCAAGAAACAAGAAAAATCTCAAATAAAAAACCTAACCTTACATTAAAAGTAACTAGAGGAAAAAGAAAAACAAAACCTAAAGTTAGTAGAAGGAAAGAAATTGCTTCCTTAAGTAATTGCAATTTATTATAAACTATACAAAAATTTTATTTTATTTATGATTACCCTCAGGAAATTTTTTGGTTTTGTTTATGCTTTGCCATGTTCTTTTTTATGATTTTTAATAAATACATATAAATTTTACCATCTCAACTACTTAAAAGGTACAGTTCAGTGGTATTAAGTACATTCCTTTCATTGTGTATTTCTCTTAATACAATAACACATGTATCTAAGCCTGATATTATAAAATCTAGTAATTACTATTTATTTTAAATTATAAAGTACTTTCTAGTTGTTATCTAAAATTGCCATCTATTCTAAAATTAAATTAGCAAAAGTAGAAAAGTTAGGCCTAAGTATAACAACCAATCATAATAGCTTAGGTTACAATTTTCCAGAAATTTTCTATATAAATATATTCATATTAATTAGTATATTTCAAAATGTGAAACTGTCTTTATGAGTTGCTTTCTGCAAGATTTAAAAATGTAAAATAATCTTCTTTTGATCTCAATAGTCATAAATTAAAATAATCATTTGGGGAACTATGTAATGTTTCCTTTAGAGCATTCCATTATAGTTTGAAATCAAGTCTAACAATTGAAACTTCATGATTCCTAAAAAATTTTCTCCCATTATAAAGTGACTACACTTCATGCTGATATGATGTTATATAATTTTGCAAAATTTTTAAAATGAATTTATATAGTTTCTTTCAAAATAAACTATAAGCTGTGATGCAAAATGCAGTTTTTACAAATATCTTTGTCTATATACTATATTCCCTAGAAATGAGCATTATTGCTAATCCTTCTGCATATATTTACAACTTACTTACATGTGTTGCAAATATTTTCTCCACTATTTTATTCATCTTTAATTGTCTATGGATTTTTTTTTGGAAATAGAATCTCACGTTAGAGTTCAGAAAAATTTATATTTTTCTGATTAATTCATTTTTTCTCTCCCTCACACTTTGTAGTTTTGAAATGAGATGCTCTTATATTCTTCATTTTGTTTAATAATAAAGTTAAATATTTTAGTTTTGACTCTCATAGTTTTCTTTCAAAGTTGCTCATTCTGTTTGACGTCTTCTGAGGAGGATTTACCTGTGGTTTTGTATTATGTGTGGTTACTCTGAATATATATTTTGTTTATACTATCTCATTTTTAAAAAAAATTTTTGATAAAAATAAATACAATTTACCATCTCAGTTCCTTTAAGGGTACAGTTCAGCTTCCCTGGGAACTGTAAAAAATGGTAAAGAATCTGATGGTAAAGAATCTGCCTGCAATGCAGGAGACCCGGGTTTGATCCCTGGGTGGGAAGATCTCCTGGAGAAGGGAATGGCAACCCACTCCAGTATTCTTGCCTGGAGAATCCCATAGACAGAGGAGTCTGGTGGGCTACAGTCCATGGGGTCACAGAGAGTCGGACACAACTGAGTGACCAACATTCACTTTTCGGCAGTATTAAGAACTCTTCTTTTCTGTGCTTTCCCTTAATATTCTAACATTCATATTTGGTGTTGTGTTTATCTTGTAATACCCAGGAATAGTTGATATCTAGACCATACTTCCTAACAATGCTAGTAACTCAGCCTGATTTCTGTCTTTCTTTTTCTTGTTTTGTACTAGTTCCCAAGATACTCTTGACTAGTGTCTTATGCTGAATGGTAATACTTACTTTTTGTTTATCAACATTAGTTCAGGTTTAAGAAGTGTTATTCATTTTGTTACACCCCACTACTGTTACCCTGCAGATATTTTCCTCCTTGGTTAATCCATTTTTCTTTCTTGCTAGGTTATACTATTTAGGATTTCCATTGGTTCTAGTAAAAGCTAAAATTTTGAGTCCTTTTATTTCTTAAATTGCATTGATTTAGTCTCATACTTAAATGGTTCCTTTCTCATATATATAATTTTCTAACCTAGAGGGGTAGGATGGGGAGGGAGATGGGAGGGAGTTTCAAAAGGGAGGGGATATATGTATACCTATGGCTGATTCATGTTGAGGTTTGACAGAAAACAGCAAAATTCTGTAAAGCAATTATCCTTCAATAAAAAATAAATTAATTAAAAAAAGAAGTAGTTTTCTGAGACCAACTTTATCTTCTTATATGAAGAATTCCAGTAATATGTTGATATATTAATACAATACAGTACATTGATAGGCTACCATTCTTAAGCACTGCTTGGAGTTTGATACTATTCTTTTCTAAATTAAGTTTTATTGGAGTGTAGTAGCTTTACAATGCTGTTGGTTTCTACTGTGCAGCAGAATGAATCTGCTTTACCTGTGCATATAGCGCCTCCCATTTTTGAACTTCCTTCCCATTCAGCTCACCACAGTGTGTTAAGTAGAGGTCTCTGTGCTATATAGTGGGTTCTCATTAGTTATCTGTTTTATGCATAATATGTATATATGTTAATCCCGATCTCCCAATTCATCCCAGTGCTCTTTCCCCCCATGGTATCCATATGGTTGCTCTCTACATCTGTCTCTATTTCTGCTTTGTAAATAAGTTCATCTGTGTCATTTTCTAGATTCCACATGTAAGTGATATATGATATTTGTTTTTCTCTTTCTGACTTGCTTCACTCTGTATGACAGTCTCTAGGTCTATACATAATTCTACTAAGGGCACCACTTTGTTCCTTTAGATAGATGAATCATATTCCACTGTATATATGTAGCACATCTTCATTATCCATTCCTATGTTGAAGGATATTTAGATTGTTTCCATGTCTATATTGTTGTAAATGGTGCTGCAAAGAACATTCAGGTGCAACACTCCTGTTCCAGCTCCCAGCCTCCATGTGAGCTGGTGAACATTGGTTCCAGTCTGGGGTATATAGGGCTGTGGCACCAATGTCTGTGTGGTTCTCACTCTATCCAGTCTGACACAGATCTGCTGCTTCACCCTCCTCTGACAACCTCAAATGCTTCCCTTCTGTCTCAACCAAATTCCCCAACAGTGAGGGGCCTTCCTCAGATGTGGGAATCTTTCTCCTGTTTCAGCTCCCCCACCCCAGGGTGCAGGCCTAGTCCTGCTTTCCCTCCTTTTCCTTTTGCCTTCTGTATTTCATTCTACCTAGTTATGCTTGGACCATATAGTCCTTTCCAATGACCAAGGTCTTCTGGTAATGTTCAGCCAGTGTTCTGAGAGAATTGTTCCATCTGTGGATGTACTTCTGATGCATCCATGGAGGGAGATGCACTGCATGTCCATCCACTTCTCCACCGTCTTGGAACTCTGAGAAATATTTTTGCTTATTCTCAGATACTCCTATAAACCAATTCAAATTCCAAAGAAAAATCTAGGTAATTGCACTGTAAAAGAAAGCAACAGAACTCAAAAGGCATGTAATTCTATATGTTGCATGGAGCCAGTCTTCTCCTGGATTTTAGAGAAAATTCAAGAACTTATCTCTTGCAGACTCTGTAAATTTGATCTCTAGAATTCATTTGATTTTTGCTTCAATAAATTGCAAACATCACTTTTTATCTTAGATAATTTATACTACATTTTCTTTGCCACATTTCTTTTGTTCAAAGTATAGCAATACTGTACATTAAAATCAATTTGATTAGCAGAAAGAAAAGACTACTGACTCCACTGACCTTTCTGAGATTTAGTTTGTATCAGTAGCATGACCAGTAACAGTACCAAAGGCTCAGTTGGAAATAGAAACTAGAATAGAATAGTAAATGGCAATTTGGCATTGTATGGAATAATAATTATTGCACTCAAATAAGGAATGTTTTAGATAGTGAAAGCAGCTTTATTCAAGCAGGAAAATTCTGTGGAAGACATAGACTGTACTTCAGGTTTTGAAGTAAGACAATGCAGTAAATTCTTACATTATAATTCAACTCACAGGTATAGGTAGACAATATCTCTCAGAAATTCAAAATTTAGCAGTGTAATTAAAAATATTTTCATTTGGGGTCATACAAAATTTGACTGCTATTTTTCTTATTCATCACATAAAGAATAATCAAAATGTATTATCTTACTGTGTGAAAACATATTTTGTAAAATAATTATAAACTGTATCTTACTTTATAATTTGTACAATCTGTTGACACATTAAAAATTATGACACTTATTAAACAATATTCTCAGGAGCATAATGCTATACCTACTATAATAGAACTATTTTTTAACTAAATAATTGATTTCATCATTTCTTTCAAGTAGTCAGTTTTGTTCTAAAACTATAACTACAGCTCCACAGATTTTATTCACATGCCAAGTTCTGAAAAGTTATCTAACACATAACTCATAGAAAGCCATATTGGAAACATTTGTTTCTTACAATGTTATCTGTGAAAAATATCACATTTAAAATACTGCATTCCTGAAATCATAAAGGAACAGGTTTGTAGAGCAGAAAGTCTAGCAGGAAATGAGCTTGGAAGGAGGCCCTAAATTGGCAGAAATTTCTATATAATCTAAAAATACATACAGAATAAGACAAACTAAACCAAGATTAAAAGGAAAGCATTTTTTTCCTTTATACATTTTAGAATTTTCTCATTTGTTTGAAGTAAACCAGGCTTTCTGGACCATATCTTTAAAGGTCTGTTTCACTTGCTGGTTCCTTAGGGTATAAATGAAGGGATTCAGCAAAGGGGCAACTGAGGTATTGAGCACAACTACTCCTTTGTTTAAGGTCACTCTGTCATTGGCTGATGCTTTTATGTACATGAAGATGCAGCCACCATAAGAAATGGAACCTACAATCATGTGGGAAGAACAGGTAGAAACGGCTTTGGTCCTTTGTTGGAGGGAAGGGAATTTGAGAATTGTCTTGATGACATAAGCATAGGAGAGAATCACTAACATCAGTGTGGACATCAGTGTCACCACAGCCAAGAAAAAGGACATCAGCTCTAGAAAATGTGTATCTGAACAAGAGATCTGTAGGATGGGAGAAGAATCACAGATAAAATGATCAATGACATTGGAATCACAGAATTGCAATTTGAGCCCTAAGATCACTGGAGGAAAGATCATCAGCAATACAGTTACCCAAGAGCTGAGTACAAGTTGGTGGCAAACTCTATTGCTCATTAGAGTGGTGTAACAGAGGGGTGTACATATGGCCACATAATGTTCATAGGACATAGCAGCCAGAAGGTAAAATTCAGTGACTCCCAGTAAAATAAAAAAAATAACCGAGTCATACAACTCATATAGGAAATAGTTCTGTCCTTTGTGACAAGGCTCACCAAGAACCTTGGAATGCAAACAGTTGTGAATGAAATTTCTAAAAAGGAGAAATATTGTAGAAAGAAATACATCGGTGTGTTAAGGTGGGAATCTAGCAGAGTGAGAAGGATGATGGTTAAGTTTCCTGTCACACTGAACACACAGGTAAAAAACAGAAAGAGAAAAACTACAATCTGTAACACAGGGTCCTCTGTCAGACCCAAAAGGATGAACTCTGTTTGCATTGAGTGGTTCTTCATTTATCTCATAGGAGTTTTATCAAACATAGACAAAAAGATCTGAAAAAAAAATTAGGATTGGCTGTGAGAGTCAATAAGGAAAAAAGAAGATGAGAGAGAAGCTAACATTAAATTGATGCCAACAATATGCTAAGCACCATGTTTGGGGATGTACATAAATTTTCTTGTTAATATCTGCAAAACCCTCTATGAGTAGAGTATTATTATCCCTCTTTTTAGAGAAAAAAATTGAGGCTTAGATTAAAGATTTTTTCTGAGGTATATATCTAAATCTCAGCTTTTTAATAGAAATATGTTGAATCTTTAATGAAGATAAATATTCAAGACACAACAGATAAAATCCATCTGAATCCCTTGGGTGAGATTTAAGCATTTATATTTCTACAAAGTTTAAAGTTCACAGCCAATGAAGATGTACTGGGTTAGTAATTCAGTGGGATGTTGAACCCAAAGCCTTTTACATTCAACACCTTTGCTCCTTTCAGCTTTATCATAATGAATATCCACTACAAGGTCTTAGTCTTAAATACATGAATAAATTTAGAATGTTTGTGAATTCACTTAAAATCTATGGAAATTATATATGAAGAGGGCATATATAGCTTTTTTAAAATAGAGGGCAAATGACACATTATTTTTAAGGCTGACTACAATAGATAATACTGCTTCAAGAAGGGCAACAATAAAACATAATTGAATATCAATGTCAGTTGGGTGGTAAACCAGAAAATTACAGATTGGACTTAAAAATCACAGAAAATAGTCACAGTATCTTAGATCTAAAAGAGAATTTATGGATAACTCGACTAATCTTTACATAAAGCCAAAATTCTCAGCAAAATCGAGAAAGGAATCTATTTAGCAAGATTTTACCCAAGGATACAATTATGACAGTTGACAACTTTTACAAATAAAACTAGAATATAAACAATAAATAAAAGGGAGAAATAATTCTATAAATTCAAAAACATTCAAACTCTTGCAACCATATTTCCAATAAAGGTTTTCAAATCTCTAAACACATTTTAGAAATTAGCTACACTGCTTTTAAGACATATACCAGTTTTTCTTTATCTTCCACATGTCTTCTTAGCCTCCTTGTAGATGAGATGTACTACTTCCATACGAAGTTTACCATTTACATGATTCCTAAAAGACAAAATTACTGTAAAACTTTCAATTGATGGTAATGATTCTTTTTCACAACATGTTCAAATAGTCAGCTTTCTTTTAAAATCTATCGCATATTGTATATAAAATGTCTTACCGTTCTATGTTTCATTTCTTTTCCTTAATTTCTATGTCAGAATTTAAGCCTGAATAGTACAATTATGTGTTGCTTCCTTAATAGTTTTCTCTTAGGGTGATTTAAAAAGATAAAATTTGATCTAGTCCAGAGTGTTTGTGTGAATATCACAATGATTTCCAGAATTAAATGAGGAAAGATTTAGAGTAATTAATGATATCTTCTGTGTCAAATGCTGCTTAGTATTCTTGTCTGCTAAATGAAAATAATCTGTTCTTTTTCACATATATTCTCATGTAATAAGCATCTTAATACCTTCTATTTTTAATTAATGAATGTATGTCTTTTTATTTTTATTTTTTATTTATTTTTTATTTTTATTTTTTTTCTTCCATTTATTTTTATTTGTTGGAGGCTAATTACTTTAAAACATTGCAGTGGTTTTTGTCATACATTGAAATGAATTAGCCATGGATTTACATGTATTCCCCATCCCGGTCCCCTCTCCCACCTCCCTCTCCACCCCATCCCTCTGGGTCTTCCCAGTGCACCAGGCCTGAGCACTTGTCTCATGCATCCAACCTGGGCTGGTGATCTGTTTCACCCTAGATATACATGTTTCGATGCTGTTCTCTTGAAACATCCCGCCCTCGCCTTCTCCCACAGAGTCCACAAGTCTGTTCTATACATCTGAGTCTCTTTTTCTTTTTTTGCATATAAGGTTATCGTTACCATCTTTCTAAATTCCATATATATGTGCTAGTATACTGTAATGGTCTTTATCTTTCTGGCTTACTTCGCTCTGTATAATGGGTTCCAGTTTCACCCATCTCATTAGAACTGATTCAAATGAATTCTTTTTGATGGCTGAGTAATATTCCATGGTGTATATGTACCACAGCTTCCTCATCCATTCGTCTGCTGATGGGCATCTAGGTTGCTTCCATGACATGGCTATTATAAACAGTGCTGCAATGAACATTGGGGTGCACATGTCTCTTTTGGATCTGGTTTCCTCAGTGTGTATGCCTAGAAGTGGTATTGCTGGGTCATATGGCAGATCTATTTCCAGCTTTTTAAGGAATCTCCACACTGTTTTCCATAGTGGCTGTACTAATTTGCATTCCCACCGACAGTGTAAGAGGGTTCCCTTTTCTCCACACCCTCTCCAGCATTTATTGCTTGTAGACTTTTGGATAGCAGCCATCCTGACTGGTGTATAATGGTACCTCATTGTGGTTTTGATTTGCATTTCTCTGATAATGAGTGACGTTGAGCATCTTTTCATGTGTTTTTTTGCCATCCGTATGTCTTCCTTGGAGAAATGTCTGTTTAGTTCTTTGGCCCATTTTTTGATTGGGTCATTTATTTTTCTGGAGTTGAGCTGGAGGAGTTGCTTGTATATTTTTGAGATTAATCCTTTGTCTGTTGCTTCATTTGCTATTATTTTCTCCCAATCTGAGGGCTGTCTTTTCACCTTACTTACAGTATCCTTTGTTGTGCAAAAGCTTTTAAGTTTCATTAGGTCCCATTTGTTTATTTTTGCTTTTGTTTCTAAAATTCTGGGGTGTGGGTCATAGAGGATCCTGCTGTGATTTATGTCAGAGAGTGTTTTGCCTATGTTCTCCTCTAGGAGTTTTATAGTTTCTGGTCTTACATTTAGATCTTTAATCCATTTTGAGTTTATTTTTGTGTATGGTGTTAGAAAGTGTTCTAGTTTCATTCTTTTACAGGTGGTTGACCAGTTTTCCCAGCACCACTTGTTAAAGAGGTTGTCTTTTTTCCATTGTATATCCTTGCCTCCTTTGTCGAAGATAAGGTGACCATAGGTTCGTGGATTTATCTCTGGGCTTTCTATTCTGTTCCATTGATCTATATTTTTGTCTTTGTGCCAGTACCATACTGTCTTGATGACTGTGGCTTTGTAGTAGAGTCTGAAGTCAGGCAGATTGATTCCTCCAGTTCCATTCTTCTTTCTCAGGATTACTTTGGCTATTCGAGGTTTTTTGTATTTCCATAGAAATTGTGAAATTATTTGTTCTAGTTCTGTGAAAAATACCGTTGGTAGTTTGATAGGCGATTGCATTGAATCTATAGATTGCTTTGGGTAGTATAGCCATTTTGACAATATTGATTCTTCCAATCCATGAACACGGTATATTTCTCCATCTGTTTGTGTCCTCTTTGATTTCTTTCATCAGTGTTTTATAGTTTTCTATGTATAGGTCTTTTGTTTCTTTAGGTGGATATACTCCTAAATATTTTATTCTTTTTGTTGCAATGGTGAATGGTAATATGACCCAGCAATCCCACTTCTGGGCATACACACCAAGGAAACCAGATCTGAAAGAGACACGTGGACCCCAATGTTCATCGCAGCACTGTTTATAATAGCCAGGACATGGAAGCAACCTAGATGCCCATCAGCAGACGAATGGATGAGGAAGCTGTGGTACATATACACCATGGAATATTACTCAGCCATTAAAAAGAATTCATTTGAATCAGTTCTAATGAGATGGATGAAACTGGAGCCCATTATACAGAGCGAAGTAAGCCAGAAAGATAAAGACCATTACAGTATACTAACACATATATATGGAATTTAGAAAGATGGTAACGATAACCCTATATGCAAAACAGAAAAAGAGACTCAGATGTATAGAACAGACTTGTGGACTCTGGGAGAAGGCGAGGGTGGGATGTTTCAAGAGAACAGCATTGAAACATGTATATTATCTAGGGTGAAACAGATCACCAGCCCAGGTTGGGTGCATGAGACAAGTGCTAGGGCCTGGTGCACTGGGAAGACCCAGAGGAATCGGGTGGAGAGGGAGGTGGGAGGGGGGACTGGGATGGGGAATACATGTTAATCCATGGCTAATTCATATCAATGTATGACAAAAACTACTGTAATGATGTAAAGTAAATAGCCTCCAACTAATAAAAATAAATGGAAAAAAAAAAAAAAAGAATTGTATCCAAAGAATGTAAAAGATATGTGACACTTCCAGTGGCTCAAGAAATTAAGGAAGAATGACATCCAGACATTAATAACTTTATGGTATTCCTTCCAAGTGTGTTAAAATAAAAACATTAAAGGTAACGTTATTCCTACCCTTGACTTACCATGTATGAGAGAAAGAGAAATGCCAAGAAGTGAAAAAAACAGCATTATCCCCCTCACATACAATCATATCTTGCCCCCGCTCTCCTCTCTTCCCCCTGGTAACCACGAGTTTGTTCTTTAATTGTGTAAGCCAGTTTCTGTTTTGTTATATTCATTTCTTTCATTTTATAGATTTCTTAAGAAAGTGATAGCATACAGTGTTTGTCTTTCTGTGGCTGACTTATTTCACTTAGCGTGATACCATCCAGGTACATCCACCATGAGATATTACCTCTCACGTGGGTAAGAATGGCTATCATCAAAAAGACCATAAATAAATGTTGGGAGAATGAGGACAAAATGGAACCCTAGTACATTGCTGCTGAGAATGTGAATTGGTGCAACCACTCTGGAAAATGGTTTTGTGGTTCCTCAAAAGACTAAAAATAGAACTGTCATATAATCTAGCAGTTCCACTCTTGGGTATTTACTTGAAGAAAATGAAAACACTAATTTGAAAAGATGCTTGTATGCCAATATTTATGGGACATTATTTACAACTGCCAAGATATGGATGCAATCTAAGTGTTTATCAACAGATGAAAAGATAAAGAAGATGTTGTATATATATGCATATAATAGACTAGTATTCAGCCATAAAATAGAGGTTGCTTTTGAAATACTAGTATTCATATACAATTTAGAAAATGAAAACAAAAGATATTCTTAAAAATAATTTTTTTTAATTAAAAATTTTTTTTTCTTTTCTTTTCTTATTATTAGTTGGAGGCTAATTACTTTACAATATTGTAGTGGTTTTTGCCATACATTGACATGAATCAGCCATGGATTTACATGTGTTCCCCATCCTGATCCCCCCTCCCGCCTTCCTGCCCATCCCATCGCTCTGGGTCTTCCCAGTGCACCAGCCCTGAGCACTGGTCTCGTGCATCCAACCTGGGCTGGTGATCTGTTTCATCCTTGATAGTATACATGTTTCAATGCCATTCTCTCAGAACATCCCACCTTCGCTTTCTCCCACAGAGTCCAAAAGTCTGTTCTGTACATCTGTGTCTCTTTTTCTGTCTTGCATATAGGATTATCATTGCCATCTTTTAAAATTCCACATATATACATTAGTATACTGTATTGGTCTTAATCTTTCTGGCTTACTTCACTCTGTATAATGGGCTCCAGTTTCATCCATCTCACTAGAACTGATTCAAATGAATTCTTTTTAATTACTGAGTAATATTCCATGGTGTATATGTACCACAGCTTCCTCATCCATTCGTCTGCTGATGGGCATCTAGGTTGCTTCCATGTCCTGGCTATTATAAACAGTGCTGCGATGAACATTGGGGTGCATGTGTCTCTTTCAGATCTGGTTTCCTTGGTATGTATACCCAGGAGTGGGATTGCTGGGTCATATAGCAGTTCTATTTCCAGTTTTTTAAGGAATCTCCACACTGTTCTCCATAGCGGCTGTACTAGTTTGCATTCCACCAACAGTGTAAGAGGGTTCCCTTTTCTCCACACCCTCTCCAGCATTTATTGCTTGTAGACTTTTGGATAGCAGCCATCCTGACTGGCATGTAATGGTACCTCATTGTGGTTTTGATTTGCATTTCTCTGATAATGAGTGACATTGAGCATCTTTTCATGTGTTTGTTAGCCATCTGTATGTCTTCTTTGGAGAAATGTCTGTTTAGTTCTTTGGCCCATTTTTTGATTGGGTCATTTATTTTTCTGGAGTTGAGCTGCAGGAGTTGCTTGTATATATTTGAGATTAATCCTTTGTCTGTTACTTCGTTTGCTATTGTTTTCTCCCATTCTGAGGGCTGTCTTTTCACCTTGCTTATAGTTTCCTTTGTTGTGCAAAAGCTTTTAAGTTTCATTAGGTCCCATTTGTTTATTTTTGCCTTTATTTCCAATATTCTGGGAGGTGGGTCATAGAGGATCCTGCTGTGATTTATGTCAGAGAGTGTTTTGCCTATGTTCTCCTCTAGGAGTTTTATAGTTTCTGGTCTTACATTTAGATCTTTAATCCATTTTGAGTTTATTTTTGTGTATGGTGTTAGAAAGTGTTCTAGTTTCATTCTTTTACAGGTGGTTGACCAGTTTTCCCAGCACCACTTGTTAAAGAGGTTGTCTTTTTTCCATTGTATATCCTTGCCTCCTTTGTCGAAGATAAGGTGTCCATAGGTTCGTGGATTTATCTCTGGGCTTTCTATTCTGTTCCATTGATCTATATTTCTGTCTTTGTGCCAGTACCATACTGTCTTGATGACTGTGGTTTTGTAGTATAGTCTGAAGTCAGGCAGGTTGATTCCTCCAGTTCCATTCTTCTTTCTCAGGATTACTTTGGCTATTCGAGGTTTTTTGTATTCCATACAAATTGTGAAATTATTTGTTCTAGTTCTGTGAAAAATACCGTTGGTAGCTTGATAGGGATTGCATTGAATCTATAGATTGCTTTGGGTAGTATAGCCATTTTGACAATATTGATTCTTCCAATCCATGAACACGGTATATTTCTCCATCTGTTTGTGTCCTCTTTGATTTCTTTTTTTTTTTTCATTTTATTTTTTTATTTTTTTTTTCTTCCATTTATTTTTATTTGTTGGAGGCTAATTACTTTAAAACATTGCAGTGGTTTTTGTCATACATTGAAATGAATTAGCCATGGATTTACATGTATTCCCCATCCCGGTCCCCTCTCCCACCTCCCTCTCCACCCCATCCCTCTGGGTCTTCCCAGTGCACCAGGCCTGAGCACTTGTCTCATGCATCCAACCTGGGCTGGTGATCTGTTTCACCCTAGATATACATGTTTCGATGCTGTTCTCTTGAAACATCCCGCCCTCGCCTTCTCCCACAGAGTCCACAAGTCTGTTCTATACATCTGAGTCTCTTTTTTCTTTTTTTGCATATAAGGTTATCGTTACCATCTTTCTAAATTCCATATATATGTGTTAGTATACTGTAATGGTCTTTATCTTTCTGGCTTACTTCGCTCTGTATAATGGGTTCCAGTTTCACCCATCTCATTAGAACTGATTCAAATGAATTCTTTTTGATGGCTGAGTAATATTCCATGGTGTATATGTACCACAGCTTCCTCATCCATTCGTCTGCTGATGGGCATCTAGGTTGCTTCCATGTCCTGGCTATTATAAACAGTGCTGCGATGAACATTGGGGTGCACGTGTCTCTTTCGGATCTGGTTTCCTCAGTGTGTATGCCTAGAAGTGGTATTGCTGGGTCATATGGCAGATCTATTTCCAGCTTTTTAAGGAATCTCCACACTGTTTTCCATAGTGGCTGTACTAATTTGCATTCCCACCAACAGTGTAAGAGGGTTCCCTTTTCTCCACACCCTCTCCAGCATTTATTGCTTGTAGACTTTTGGATAGCAGCCATCCTGACTGGTGTATAATGGTACCTCATTGTGGTTTTGATTTGCATTTCTCTGATAATGAGTGACGTTGAGCATCTTTTCATGTGTTTTTTTGCCATCCGTATGTCTTCCTTGGAGAAATGTCTGTTTAGTTCTTTGGCCCATTTTTTGATTGGGTCATTTATTTTTCTGGAGTTGAGCTGGAGGAGTTGCTTGTATATTTTTGAGATTAATCCTTTGTCTGTTGCTTCATTTGCTATTATTTTCTCCCATTCTGAGGGCTGTCTTTTCACCTTACTTATAGTATCCTTTGTTGTGCAAAAGCTTTTAAGTTTCATTAGGTCCCATTTGTTTATTTTTGCTTTTGTTTCTAAAATTCTGGGGTGTGGGTCATAGAGGATCCTGCTGTGATTTATGTCAGAGAGTGTTTTGCCTATGTTCTCCTCTAGGAGTTTTATAGTTTCTGGTCTTACATATAGATCTTTAATCCATTTTGAGTTTATTTTTGTGTATGGTGTTAGAAAGTGTTCTAGTTTCATTCTTTTACAGGTGGTTGACCAGTTTTCCCAGCACCACTTGTTAAAGAGGTTGTCTTTTTTCCATTGTATATCCTTGCCTCCTTTGTCAAAGGTAAGGTGACCATAGGTTCGTGGATTTATCTCTGGGCTTTCTATTCTGTTCCATTGATCTATATTTCTGTCTTTGTGCCAGTACCATACTGTCTTGATGACTGTGGCTTTGTAGTAGAGTCTGAAGTCAGGCAGGTTGATTCCTCCAGTTCCATTCTTCTTTCTCAGGATTACTTTGGCTATTCGAGGTTTTTTGTATTTCCATAGAAATTGTGAAATTATTTGTTCTAGTTCTGTGAAAAATACCGTTGGTAGCTTGATAGGGATTGCATTGAATCTATAGATTGCTTTGGGTAGTATAGCCATTTTGACAATATTGATTCTTCCAATCCATGAACATGGTATATTTCTCCATCTGTTTGTGTCCTCTTTGATTTCTTTCATCAGTGTTTTATAGTTTTCTATGTATAGGTCTTTTGTTTCTTTAGGTAAATATACTCCCTAAGTATTTTATTCTTTTTGTTGCAATGGTGAATGGTATTGTTTCCTTAATTTCTCTGTTTTCTCATTGTTAGTGTATAGGAATGCAAGGGATTTCTGTGTGTTAATTTTATATCCTGCAACTTTACTATATTTGTTGATTAGCTCTAGTAATTTTCTGGTAGAGTCTTTAGGGTTTTCTATGTAGAGGATCATGTCATCTGCAAACAGAGAGAGTTTCACTTCTTCTTTTCCTACCTGGATTCCTTTTACTTCTTTTTCTGCCCTGATTGCTGTGGCCAAAACTTCCAAAACTTTGTTGAATAGTAGTGGTGAGAGTGGGCATCCTTGTCTTGTTCCTACTTTTAGGGGAAATGCTTTCAATTTTTCACCTTTGAGGGTAATGCTTGCTGTGGGTTTGTCATATATAGCTTTTATTATGTTGAGGTATGTTTCTTCTATTCCTGCTTTCTGGAGAGTTTTAATCATAAATGGATGTTGAATTTTGTCAAAGGCTTTTTCTGCATCTATTGAAATAATCATATGGTTTTCATCTTTCAATTTGTTAATGTGGTGTATTACATTGATTGATTTGTGGATATTAAAGAATCCTTGCATTCCTGGGATAAAGCCCACTTGGTCATGATGTATAATCTTTTTAATATGTTGTTGGATTCTGTTTGCTAGAATTTTGTTAAGGATTTTTGCATCTATGTTCATCAGTGATATTGGCCTGTAGTTTTCTTTTTTTGTGGCATCTTTGTCTGGTTTTGGAATTAGGGTGTTGGTGGCCTCATAGAATGAGTTTGGAAGTTTACCATCTGCAATTTTCTGGAAGAGTTTGAGTAAGATAGGTGTTAGTTCTCCTCTGAATTTTTGGTAGAACTCAGCTGTGAAGCCATCTGGTCCTGGGCTTTTGTTTGCTGGAAGATTTCTGATTACAGTTTCAATTTCCTTGCTTGTGATGGGTTTGTTAAGATCTTCTATTTCTTCCTGGTTCAGTTTTGGAAAGTTATACTTGTTCTAAGAATTTGTCCATTTCTTCCGAGTTGTCCATTTTATTGGCATGGAGCTGCTGGTAGTAGTGTCTTATGATCCTTTGTATTTCAGTGTTGTCTGTTGTGATCTCTCCATTTTCATTTCTAATTTTGTTAATTTGGTTCTTCTCCCTTTGTTTCTTAATGAATCTTGCTAACAGTTTGTCAATTTTGTTTATTTTTTCAAAAAACCAGCTTTTAGCTTTGTTGATTTTTGCTATGGTCTCTTTAGTTTCTTTTGCATTTATTTCTGCCCTAATGTTTAAGATTTCTTTCCTGGAGAAGACTCTTGAGAGTCCGTTGGACTGCAAGGAGATCCAACCAGTCCATCCTAAAGGAAATCAGTCCTGAATATTCATTGGAAGGACTGGTGCTGTAGTTGAAAGTCCAATACCCTGGCCACCTGATGTGAAGAACTGACTCAGTTGAAGAGACCCTGATGCTGGGAATGATTGAGGCCAGGAGGAGAAGGGTACAACAGAGGATTGAGATGGTTGGATGGCATCACTGACTCAATGGACATGAGTTTGGGTAAACTCCGGGAGTTGGTGGTGGACAGAGGCCTGGCGTGCTGCAGTACATGGGGTTGCAAAGAGTCGGACGTGACTGAATGACTAGACTGAACTGAATAAGACTTGAAGTGCTTTTTTGACCCACTGATAGCACACTCCTGTGATGAGAATGTTTATGTTTAGAAAGGAAAGTTACCTGTGAAAGAGCTCTTCAGTGTGTTTCCACCAAAGTGCTTGTTCATTTTCCACAACAAAAATAATGTCTTGACAAATTTGAGTGTAGTCTGTTTCCTGATACAACTGTTCATTACCAGTTTCCCACTGCTGTTTTTGCCTTCACTAAAGTCATACTATTTATGTAGGTTTTTCAAGTTTTGGCTTAGTTTGACCTCCTGTGAAAAGCTTTCTATCCTCCTATGCTTATCTCTTTGCTACCTCTAAATATGTGAGTGTAATTTTGTTAGCATTGGGCTATGTTTTGTTCAATGAGATTCCACAACAATTGCTTCCTGGCCTTTTGGCTAAGATCAAGTGTAGATTCCACAACAGCTAACCCTATTCAAAGTTTAGGGATTGCAATAAATATGTTTATTATAAAATTTACAGATTTTATATGTACATGTGACTCAGAACAAACAGTTTGTTTTCTCAATTAGTGAAATTTCCCTTCTCTTTTATGGTAAAAAGACCAGAAGTGCTTGGATTTCTTTAATATTAGTATGTAATCCCACAGGGACATCCCCAATTTTCTTCTACAAAGGGCCACTTAGATTCTTTTGTGTTTTAGATTTAGTGAGGTATAAATGATATAAAAATGCATGTACTTTATATATATATATATATATATATGCCATATATAATCTCTGTTGTCCACTCTCCTCCATTTTAAAAATGAGGTCTTTAAATTATAAAAATCATTCTTTGCTTCCTTGAAATACCAAAAAAATGACTACATGTCACATGTAGTCTTGGGCCAAAATAAAAAATTCATTTAAAATTCTTGCTTCAATCAAAAAGGTTATATATTTTGTCTTCTCTCTGATTATTTACATCACAGCTAAGTCAAATATTGCTTATCCTTCCAGCATTGTCTGGATACCCTGTCATTTTTCTATGTTGCTGAACCAAAAAGCATTTTCTTTAGAAGTTTCAGTTAAACAGTTACTTGAAGTTTCATTTTGTTGCTTTAAAAATTCTCTTCTTAATCATTAAGAAAGGCTGGGCCTTCCTTGGTGGTTCAATGGTAAAGAATCCACCTGTCAATACAGGAAATGCAGGAGACACGGGTTCCATCCCCGGGTTGGGAAGATCCCCTGGAGGAAGAAATGGCAACCTACTCTAGTATTCTTGCCTGGAGAATCCTGTGGACAGAGGAGCTTGGTGGGCTACAGTCCTTGAGGTCAAAAAAGTGTCAGATATGACTTAGCGACTAAACAATAATGACAATCATTAAGACAGATATTAGCTTCCACTTGGTACCTAGTCCCACTGTTTAGCCTAAAGTGTTTAAAGAAAAACAGAGTAAGGGAAGCACATGGAATGTTTTGCCTAAATGCTAGCCTACCTACCTCAACACCAGGTTGAAGGTCATACAGAGATAGCACTGAGTTTCCAGTGCTGGGACAGGAATGAATTGTCCCTGCAGCCCAGGTGCCTCCCCCCAGCCCTGTCACCACAATTCCAGGTATCCAACTCTCCCAAGCACCTCCATCAGCCTGGGTGTCCTAAGGAGACTAACCTTCCAAAATGCCACCATTTTCTTCAGTCATTCATATTCCACCTTCTTAAGAACACACTCATGAAATTAACTGACATTGACCTTGATATATATGTTAAAAAGTGAGTGTCCATTAAAATGTGAAATACTATTAGTGGATGGGGTCACCGAATGATAATACGTAAATAAATAAGTCACTCAATGGGCCTAGAATTCACATATTTTATATGTAATTTTTGTTTAAAATAAAGGTGAGGTTATGGCAGAGAATATATAGAG
Organism: Odocoileus virginianus; assembly: GCF_023699985.2. NCBI lineage: Eukaryota > Metazoa > Chordata > Mammalia > Artiodactyla > Cervidae > Odocoileus > Odocoileus virginianus. The sequence continues at coordinate 468,306 of NW_027224283.1, forward strand.
CATCTGTCTAAAATTCCACTGTATTTACATAAACTTCATTGTATTTATATGTGAAAACTGCTTATCAATGACAGCCCTGTACTTGCTACTCACTTTGAGAAGTCACACTTTAGAAGTGGTTGTTGAGACCTTCATAAAATATTAAAATGACAAACCATACCAGTTACTTTGATAGAGATACTTTTCTCAGAGGAAAGCATCATTCTGGAGTGAAGAAAAGATAAGGAAAATGACATTAAAACAAACAAACAAAAACTTCTCTGATAGTTGTAACCTCTGATGGTCACTGAACCCCAAAGTTGCAAAGGGTGAAAAAAAATCATCAGAATGGTCTTATGGTGGAAAGAAAGGAGGGTGTCTCTGCGCATTCTTAGGAGCATAGAGTCATACTCACAGAGGGCTCTGCAATTGAAGAGTATCACTAAGTCATCCTCCATCCACACAAGATGAAGATTTTCTCTACAGACAGTCTGCCTTCCCCTGAGTCCAGGAAGTCTTTACTCTGGAACTACAGAGCTAACTAATTTAAATGGCTAGGTAGGGCTCTCTCTCTGTTGTTGGGAAAGTTGATATTCTGATATTTCTGGCACAGGGATATTTCTATACTGACAGAATTTCCCCTTTAAAAAATTGACCTAATTTTTAATTAAGTGAAACAAACAAATATGTCCTTGGTGGCCCTATTTTAAGCATTACTAATGAACCTCTGGTGTAATGCACCAGATTTGGGGATAGAGAGGGGAGCACAGACCTGGGGAAAATGTCTTCAGAGAGGCACCAGTAAATAACACTAACATCAGAAGAGGCCAAGTATGCAATAATTAGTACCAGATTACAAGACAAAAGGCAACCTTCTGTTTTTTTATTTCATCATTATGTTAGGCATTTATAATATGATAAAGGCAATTTTTCCAATGTAGTAATTTTGCAAAAATGTGATTAATGGTTGGTGTCAGTATCACTATTCAGATAATAGAGAAAAAATCTTTTATCAAAAGATAAGGCAAATTGATAACTTACTGTTGACAGTTTTCAGAAATACCCCCCAGATATTTATAATTCTTTGGCTTTCACATTTCATGGGCCTTTTCTAAAACAATCTAGGTATAGTTGATTTACAACATTATGTTAATTTCTGCTAATATACAGCAAAGTGATTCAGTTATAAATACACATACATTCTTTTCTATATTTTTTCCGTTATGGTTTATCCACAGGAGATTGAATATATTTTCCTGTGCTATACAGTAGGACCTTGTTGTTTATCCATTCTATATACACCAGTTTTCTTCTGCTAACTACAAACGCCCATTCATTCATCCTCCAACATGCCCCCTCTTGGCAATCACATGTCTGTTCTCCATATCTGTGAGTCTGTTTCTCTTTTGTAGATAAGTTCATTTGTGTCATATTTTAGATTCCCCATATAAGTGATATCATATGGTATTTGTTTTTCTCTTATTTACTTACTATGATAATTTCTAGTCACATCCATGTTGCTGCAAATGGCATTTTTTCATTCGTTTTCATGGCTGAGTAACGTTCTATTGTGTATATATACAATTTCTTGTTTATCCACTGATTTGTTGGTGGATATTTAGGTTTTTTCTCATGGGTCATTTTATTTCTATTTTTACTTATGATCTGATTCTATTTCATTAAAAGTTATATGTTTTTACATTTGTGTTTACATATACTTTATATCTATTCATTTCCTTACACTTTTATTTTTAGTTAGTTTTACAGGCACTTTTCCGAGAAAGCAATGGCACCCTACTCCAGTGCTCTTGCCTGGGAAAGCCCATGGACGGAGGAGCCTGGAAGCTACAGTCCATGGGGTCGCAAAGAGTCGGACACGACTGAGCGCCTTCACTTTCACGCATTGGAGAAGGAAATGGCAACCCACTCCAGTGTTCTTGCCTGGAGAATCCCAGGGACGGGAGCCTGGTGGGCTGCCGTCTATGGGGTCACACAGAGTCGGACACTACTGAAGTGACTTAGCAGCGGCAGTGGCACGTTTTAAAATGCTGTCTCTATGCTGCATTTTAATATATCAATGTGTAATCTTTGACTATTGCTTTTATTAGTTGATTGAACTTTTTAAGTGTAAGAAGTGTATGAGTTGATTGGGAACTTTCATCCCAATATTTGACAAGTTTCCAGCCATAAATTATTCATATTTTTCTTCCCCATTCCCTCTTTTGCTTCTTCTGTGATTCAAACTACATATTAGATAGACTTTAACATTGTACCATAGATCCTAGAATCTCTGTAAATTAAAAATAATCTATTTTTCTCTTTTTAAGGATTACACAATTCAGATCTAGTTTCAAAATGGTTGGTTTTTGCTTCTGTAATCTCTATCCAATAATTAAGCCCACAGTGTGACTTTCTTCAGAAACATTATATTTTGCATTTCTAACATTTTTCTTTTAATACTATGTGTTTTCTCTTTCTCTTCTGGGGCATCTTAACTTTTCATCATCTTCCTTTATTTCATAAAGCATGGTTGTGTAAGATTGATTTAAAGCTTTTGTGCAATGCTACCAATATGTGAGTCATCTTGGCCTTGGCACCAAGAGATCGTCATTTTGGTAGATGAATGTCTTTTGAAATGGGTCACATTTTACTGATTGTTTGTATATCCAGTGATTTTGGATTGTGTCCTCACACTGTGAATATTTCACTGAATAAACTCTGGGTTGTTTTATTCACCTGAAAGTTATGGAATTTTATTCACCTGACAGGCAGTAAACCCTGAGAGATTCACACTGCAGCTCTGTCTTGTCTTCTGTAGTGTTGACTGAACTCTGTTAACATGTTAAGCCTTTGCTAAAACTGTTTTTCTTATTTTGTTGTTTGAACCATAGTTATCTGGTTCAGGGTTCATTCTAAATAATACGCCTGCTTATACACATAGTTAAGGTCTGATCTGCTGTGGCTCTCTCGGGAATTCCTGCATCTGTCTCAGACCTCCCAGATACTTTACCACGTATCCTGTTACTCTATTGAGTGCTCTATAAATGACAATTAGTTCCAGTTGGTTGATGAGTTATGGGGATCTTTTATATCCTTCCTGGCTTACTGTCTAATATTTCTATGTATTACTGAATGAGGAGTGTTTAAGGGTTCAGCTATGATTGTAGATTTTTCTTTTTTTTCATTTGTTATCTCACTTTTTTGCTACCTATATTTTGAAGTTCTGTTGCTGGGGATTCCATTGCTTGGTTAGTTTGCTTCCATAAAAATGTAACATATGGTGGAATAAGACAACAGAAATTCATTGTCTAACAGTTATGGATGCTACAGTTCTAAAATCAAGATGTTGGTAGATTGGTTCCTTCTGAGGAAGAGAAAGCTGAGGAAGAGTCTCTTCCATGCCTCTCTCTGAGCATCTGGTGTTGTCAATATCCTTGCAGTGTTTCATGACTGCAGTTGCAGATCTCTAGTTTCTGCCTCCATTGACACCTGGCCATCTTCTTCCTCCATATCTCTGTCTTGACATCATCTTCTCATTATTCATGTCTGTCTCTGCATCCAAATTTACCCTTTTAATAAGAGCATCTGTGATATTGGAAGAGAGCCATCCTAATGATATCATCTTAACTTCATAGAAGATAGGGCTGAGATATAGGGGGCTAGGGCCGGAGCCAGAGTGAGATGGGGCTTCTCTTCTGCTCAGCAGCCATCACTGTCTTTTGGGGGTTGGGTCAGGTTTCCAGGTTGCTGGAGCAGAAGACCTGAGGGTTGGGTCTTAACTGGTCTGTTCCCTTTAAGTTTGGGCTTGCTTCTTTCCCCTTTCTGCTCAACTTCATGTGGATCTTTCTTGCAGCCTTGGTTGTACATGACTCCTGCCAGTCTCTAGTTAACTCTCAGTGAGAACTGTTTCTCATGTGGCTGTATTTTTGATGTGTTCGTGGAGGGAGAGGTGAGTTCCATGTCCTCCTACTTTCACATCTTCTTTCTGGGTAGAGTATTCTTGCTTAGGTTTTCTTTGCCTTTCATTGTTTTGAGTATATCATGCCACTCTCTGTAGCCTGTAAAGTTTCTGCTTATAAGTCAGTTATAGTTCCTTTGTAACTTCTAATGTGCTGTTGATTCCTTCTAGTGTATTTTAAAATTTCAGTTATCGTATTCTTCAACTCAGGCTTCCCTGGTGGCTCAGTTGGTAAAGAATCTGCCTGAATACGGAAGACCTGGGTTTGGCCCTTGGGTTGGGAAGTTCCCCTGGAGGAGGGCATAGCAACCCACTCCAGTATTCTTGCTTGGAGAATCCTGTGGACAGAGGAGGCTGTGGGCTGCAGTCCTGGGGTCACAAAGAGTTGGACACGACTGAATGACTAAGCACAGCACACAACATTCTTCATCTGTTTCTTCTTTATATTTTCTCTTTATTAAACTTCTCACTGTGTTTATCCATTCTTTTACTGAGTTTGTTGAGCATCTTTGTGATCTTTACCTTGAATTCTTTATCTGGAAGATTACTTACCTCCACATTGTTAACTTCTTTCTGGGGTTTTGACTTGTTCCTCAATTTTGAATGTATTCCTCTGTCCCCTTATTTTTCCTAATTCTTTCTATTATTTCTATGTATTTGGTAGGTCAGTTATGCTTCCAGGTCTTGGAGAAATGGTCTTATATAGGAGCTGTACTATGGTGTCCACTCTCCTCTGGTCACCAGAGAGATATGCTGTAGAGTTGCCCCCTGTGTGGGTTGTTTGGCCCTTCTTGGATACTCTGACTGGTGCCTGCTTGCAGGTGGGCAGGGTCTTGTCTTAGGACAGTTAGGTGCAGGGGCTGTGGAGGTTTGAAGCTGCTAGCAGCACAGTGGAGGTTGGGTTGAGTTCCAGGTGGTTGGCTGTGAGCCTAGGGGTCCCTGGGGCCGGCACTGGCCTGCTGAAGGGCACGGCTTTGCTTTCTTTCTCCTGGCTACCCAGTTTGCCAAGCCCCAGAACTGGAGGTGGCCTGCTGGTCGGTGGGCAAGCCCTCTGCACTAACGGGCTAAAGGGAGGATTTCAATTTGGCATCTGCCAGCACATGTGTCCTCGTGGTAGAACAAGTTTTCAAAAATACCTGCTGCCTCGTGTGTGTGTGTGTGTGTGTGTGTGTGTGTGTGTCCCCAGGGACAGTCCAGTAGCCTTCTGCCTCTGGAGGCGCTCGAAGATCAGAGCAAGTGGAGATCACCCAGGTTCCTTTCAAATTACCACCTCTGCTTTGGGAGTCAGAGCATGTCCTTTAACACCCGCAGCTGTCCAATACACAAGCCCTGCTGGCCTTCAAAAGCAGATATTCTTGGAGCTCATCTTCTGGGTGTAGGATCCCCAGAGTGGGGACATTGTTCTGTGGCTCAGACTCCTAACTCCCTGGGAGGATATGCGCACTTGTTGGTCACCTACCCTGGGTTGTGGGTCTTAACTATACCTCATCTCTGCCCCTACTACCATTGTTGTTTCTTCCTTAAAGCTCTATATCTGTATCTCTATCTATCTATCTAGAGAAATAACTAGAAGCAAACTCAGGGTCTTCCTATCCTGCTATCTTAGCTCCAGAATGATTTATTTTTGATTCATGAATCATAATGGTTAATGTAGTTTTGACAACTAAAAGGGGTGGGGGGAGGGAGAAAGAGAGAGCAGAGAAGATGGTAACAGATATAGAGGATTTGATACCAGGCTGACTGCCAAATCATCTTTGGCATGAAGTGATGAAAATCTTTAGGAGATGAGGGTTCAAATCTTATTAATAAAACTCAAAAGCAAATTAACAGAGGCCCAGAAAAACTAGGCAAAACAGAGAATACAAAGCATAATTGAAATTGGCAAAATATTCTATTCCTTCATCTCAAGGAAGAAGTTTGAGTAACAGGTGAGAAAAAGAAAGACTTTCCATTCCCTGGTGGCTCAGTTTGTAAAGAATTTGCCTGCATTACAGGAGACCCGTGTTTGACGCCTGGGTTAGGAAGGTCCCGTGGAGAAGGAGATGGCAACCCACTCCAGTATTTTTGCCTGGAGAATCCCACTGACAGAGAAGCCTGGCGGGCTACAGTCCATGGGGTTGCAAGGGCTGGACACGACTGAAGTGACTGACTACCATTTCTGGCAAGGCCTTTGCATGCCCACATGGTCACCTGAAAAAAATTCATATATTTTCAAATGAACTCAATTAAGATCATTCATTAACCTGGATAACAAATTGTCTGAGGCAATGACCAGCTGACCAAAGATTCTAAAGCTATTCTTTTTTTTTTTCCTTGCTGCACTGAGTGGCATGTGGGCTGTTAGTTCCTGGCACAGGAGTGGAATGTGCGCCCTCGACAGTGGAAGCGTGGAGTCCTAATCACTGGACCTCCAGGGAATCCCCTCCAAAACTGTTCTTTTAATGATTTTAAATGCTTTATGAGGAAATAACAGTGAAAGCTTAATAAGTCTTTACTAATGTGAATTTTTGGAATGAATAAAAAGGGATTACTTCGTTAATTATAGGTACGGCTGAAATAGAAGGAATTGTTTAGGTTAATGATCCAAGTTACTTCAAAGATTTGTGAGCACAACAGTCTGAGGTGATATTGATGGAGTTATTAAGTGGTTAATAACAGAGATTATTCAGACACTGAGAGGGAGAATTCCTCTATTCCCTCTTTGACTAGCAATTAAAATAGTTCTTTTGATGTGGGGTATTAGAAATGCAGACAACTTTAGGTAGAACTTATGATGACAAGAAAGATCTAAGTATTGTTCAGATCATGGCAGTTTCTGTAATAGATGAGCTTCCCAGTCACGGATATCTTTTATCAATTTAGTCTCAGAAAATTAAATGAATATTCAGGAGACTGTGCTTGAATGACTAGCTCAGTTATCTCATAGGGTAAAAATACTTGTGATGGGAAAAAAGATTTATGTTATCCAAAAGAGAAGTAAAAAGGAAGAAGTGAAAAGATGGAGTTGGACGTAATAATTGGATAAATCAGTAAGCAGTTCAAACAGCTTTTGGAGAATAACATGAAAAAATGATGTTATTAGGATTCAGTAAATAATTAATACTAAAATATCTATGGTAGGGTGTGAGAAGTCACTTTGGCTCCACATACACATCTTATAAAGCTCATTCAGAATTACTGAAGTTATTATAGCCTGGAAGACTGTGACTGCAAATTTTTGTGCGCCAGGATAAGTTTAGTCCCTCAGTTAAGCTTATAGAACCTAAAAAGAGATTGGCTGAGGACCAACATCTACTTGCACATACCCTTGAGAGCTTCTTGAATATATTTCCTCTGATAGAATAACATATTTCAGTGTACCATAATTACCAATGCCCATAAAGTGCCAAGAAAAGCAAAATATTGCATAGACATGTTATAGTCTATAATGTCTTCATCACAGTTGACTCACTGAATATTGGAAAGGGCAATTTAAACACTGGTTATTCAAAACAAGTGGCTGATGAATATTGAAAGACTAGAATTTTATTTAAATAATTTGCTACTTACAGTGAAGTGAGAGCAGGTAATACAAGTACTTCAGTGGAAAGTTTTATAGGACCAGAAGATAAAAAATAGGATGGGTAGTATTGTAGCTTTTCCACTTAGCATATAGTACTTTTAGTATGATTTTTCCTCATATGTTTGTGCTGGGCCAAATTTGAATCTATGCGCATCTGAATCTGAGGAGGAGGTGCCAATAGTTAAACTGTAATATCCATATCATTAAAGTTACCTTCACGTATTTGTGATGATCGGCTTCCCTGGTGACTCAGATGGTAGACTCTGCCTGCAATGCAGAAGACCAGGGTTCGATCCCTGGGTCAGGAAGATCCCCTGGAGGAGGGTATGGCAACCCACTCCAGTATTCTTGCCTGGAGAATCTCATGGACAGAGGAGCCTGGTGGCTACAGTCCATGAGGTCACAAAGAGTCAGACACGACTGAAGTGACTTAGTACACATTCATACGCTAAGTGGCAGGAGTATTTCTGTGACACTTTACCTTTCAAATGTGATGACAACTCCTTGCACATGGACCAGAGGAGAAGCATCATCAAGCTTCTGTCACTGCCCATCCTGTGGGTGAAGACTACAGCTAAAACAGAAAACCAGTCTCATTCATCATCCATGTGAAGCTTACAAATCACTTTAAACATGGGCAGCTAGCAGATATGAGAGGAAAAAAGGGTGGGGTGGATGACATATCGGGCATAATTATAGGACAGGTCTGGGCTTCTCAGGTGATGCCAGTGGTAAAGAAGCTGCCTGCCAATGTAGGAGACATAAGAGACGTGGGTTCAGCAGCATCAAAACATGTATATCTAGGGTGAAACAGATCACCAGCCCAGGTTGGGCGCATGAGACAAGTGCTCAGGCCTGGTGCACTGGGAAGACCCAGAGGGATCGGGTGGAGAGGGAGGTGGGAGGGGGGACCGGGATGGGGAATACATGTAAATCCATGGCTAATTCATTTCAATGTATGACAAAAAACCACTGCAATGTTGTAAAGTAATTAGCCTCCAACTAATAAAAATAAATGGAAAAAAAAAAAAAAGAGATGTGGGTTCAGTCCTTGGGTTGGGAAGATTCTCTGGAGGAGGGCATGGCAACCCACTCCAGGATTCTTGCCTGGAGAATCCCAAGGACAGAGGAGCCTGGAGGGCCACAGTCCATGGGGTCACAAAAAGTAGGACATGACTTAAGTGACTGAGCACACACAGCATGCAGGCAAGTTCTAAAAATGAATCACCTACTTCCACACCCGCTCTGTTAGCTATAAAGTGGCCTACATAGCCATACCTGACTGTATATGAATATGGGAGAAAATGTGGTCTTTTGCATTTCCAGGGATAACGACCAACCTGTTTGGAAATAGCAATTTCTGCCAGATAGAGTAAACATCCTCAGAGTGTAGTTTTTATTGTTGATTCTTGTTTCTTTTCCCTTTTTTGGCCATGCCCAATGGCACATAGGATCTTAGTTCCCAGAGCAGCGATGGAACAAGTGCTCCTGCAGTGAAAGCACAGTCTTAACCACTGGGCCACCAGGGAAAGGCCCAGCGTTTAGTTTTAATGAAGAGTAAGTGATGGAATAGACAGGGTTCACAGTAAGCAAGTTTAAAGAGAAGTGAGAATGTCAATATGACTGAGAATAAATTGTATAGAGACAAATAGTAGCAGCAGCTTCAGGTTTTGTGCCTGTTCATCCTTCCTTTTAACTGGATTCACTGACTCATTTTCCCTCTATATCTTTGAGTGGAATGCAGTGTTTTTAACTGAGTTAAGAAATGCTTGCTTCACTTGCTTGTTTCTCAGTGTGTAAATAAAGGGATTCAACATGGGTGAAATAGAAGTAATAAGGAGCGAAATTCCTTTGTTAATAGCTATTTCATCTTTGGCTGAAGGTTTGACATAAATGAAGATGCAGCTGCCATAAGTGATGGAAACAACAATCATATGGGAAGAACAAGTGGAGAAGGCCTTCTTCCTTTGCAGGGCAGAGGGAAACCTTAGAATAGTACTAATGATATAAATGTAGGAAAGAACTACACACATGAGGGTGATGATTAAGGTCAACACAGCACACACGATAACCATCTGCTCTATCAGCCATGTGTCTGAGCAAGATATCTTCAGGATAGGGGAAGCATCACAGCAAAAGTGATCGATGATATTCGAGTCACAGAATTCCAGTTCTAAGCCCAAGCTAATTGGTGGGAGTATGATGATCAGTGCTGCCACCCAACAGAAGAGGATGAAGTTCTTGCAGACCCTGCTGCTCATGATGATCGTGTAATGCAGGGGTTTGCATATGGCCACATAGCGATCGTAGGACATGGTGGCCAGGAGGAAGAATTCTGTCACTGCAAATAGGTATGTAAACAACAGCTGACTGGCGCAAGCAGCATAGGTGATGGACTTATCCCCAGATGATATGCTGTACAGGAATCTGGGAACACAAGCAGTTGTGAATGAAATCTCTAAGAAGGAGAAATTTTGGAGGAATAGATACATAGGTGTTTTAAGGTGTGAATCAATCAGAGTGAGGGTGATGATGCTTAAGTTTCCAGATACACTCAAAGTATAGGACAGAAATAGAAAAATGAAAAGCAAAATTTTCAGTCGAATGTCATCTGTCAGCCCCAGCAAGATGAAGGTTGATATTGAGGTTTGGTTTTTCATCTGTGATGGTTATCGCTTGCCCAATCTGCATGAAGAAATAAAGACTTTGCCTGAGGAACTCCAGCTTCCTGGCTGGTTTCTGATGTCAAGAGAAGTAAATCTGAGAGTGACTCTGATGCAACTGGTCATTGGAGAAGCAAGCACATAGCGCATGACAATGTTTCATCACCTCTTTGTGTCACATAAACTGCATGTTCATTTTTAAATTGTGTTATTTCACACTACTACTTCTAATTAACGTACACTTAGCTGCTAATTGGTCATTCAACATATAAATATCAATGGGAAAAAATGCCTCTATCAATATATTGCTTGAGGATCAAGTCTGTTTTTCTGAATGTCCTATCTCCATATATGTTTCTAGCAAGAAGTTAACACCCCCTTCAAAAAAAAAAAAAAGCAAAACAGTGGTCTTTAAGAAAATCCTAGCACTAAAGCTTACATGTAAAAAAAAAATAAAGCTTACATGTGTGTTAGTTATTATACTGGCAAGAATTACTTATCACAGGATAGTTTATCCTGTTTCAGCTTATCCAGTCCAGCTTCTTCGAGGCGTGTTTAAAACTTTTTACTGAATATATTTTCTGAAAAATTTATTTAAATGTGTCACAATCCAAACACTAGGAGTTTTTCCTCATAGGAAATTTATTTCAAAGTATATTTGCAATATTTACCTTTGACTGTGCTTCCCAGCTACTGTTAGAGTAGAATATGTTATGTATTTTCGTGCTTCCTGGGATACGCTTGTGCAACAAAAATTTCTCCCCAATTTGCAAACTGTATTCTGGAACTGTATCAGTGAGTGGATTACTTTATTTCTGATTCCCTTGACATTGAAAACATTAAAGCCTTCTAACTAGATTCTATAGTTTCATATTCTCTGTGCTGTTCTGTGCTTACTCGTTCCTCTGTGTCCAGCTCTTTGTGACCGCATGGACTGTAGCCCGCCAGGCTCCTCTGTCCATGGGGATTCTCCAGGCAAGAATACTGGAGCGGGCTGCCATGCTCTCCTTCAGGGGATCTTCCCACCCAGGGATAGAACCCAGGTCTCCTGCATTACAGGAGAACTTTTTACCATCTGAGCCACCAGGAAAACCTTAGGTCTTGAGAACATTCGTTTTTTCCATCAAAGGAGTCTCATTAAGAGCAATGCTTGCTATTAAAATTGTAAACTGAATTCTATTATTTCTTTCTAAACACATTTGACAATGAAATCTGCCCACCCTGTGTTAAGTGTTTTTTTTTGTTAGTAATGTGTTGCTTCAAAATTTATTACAGAGAGAGGAGGGAATGTTAAAGTATGTTCATAGAGCTCAAAAACCATATCCATGACTTTTAATATGTTTTTGGTCAACCTTATTTCAGCTTGAAATACACTCAATCACATTATTATGAATGACATTTAGCAGTATCCAGTTTAACAAAACTTTGCCAGTTCTTAATGATACTTCTACATTTACCTTCCATCTATATGATAATTGTTTCCTCTGTTTTTTTAACTGTTTATATATCAACTCACCTGAGTTTTGCACGAATTAAACTATTCCTCACAAGGTCACCACTAGTCTATCTCGTTTCACTCATTAAACACCATTCAGTCTTCATTTCACTCAAACTCTCAGCTACATGTAAGAGAATAAACTGCCAACTTGCGAAAGTGATGCTGGCGTAACTTCCCCATCTCATATTTTCCTCAGTTTCTTCCTACCATTCTGGTCTGTTTTCTATTCTGCTTGATGGTGACTTCTCTTTTGATAACCATCCTGTTAATGGGTTGACCTGCAATTTCTTTTCTAGGCAATCTGTTCTTTCACTCTGCTCTCTCCTGAAGAGATTTTCATAAATAAAGTGACTTCCCTTAGGCATAATTCCCAAATTTATATATGCAGGGAAAATGCTTCCTTCAGTATTCTGACTTCAACATTAAACTTATTCTTGGACATATAGATCACACACAGAGGGTTTGAATTTAGACTTTTCCTTGGACAATTGACTTCTGTATTTTGTGCTTTTTTCAAGTGCAAATTGAGATGAAAATAATGTATACACTTTAGGATTGTACTGATAAATGAAGATAATACATACAATACTTACAATATCTATAGCTGTGACCGGAACATGGGGAACACCAATTACTATTTGCTATATTAAGCATTCCTATTTCATTTCTTCATTATTTCCTTTTGAGTGGCCTCTAGATGTGTCCATTTCAAGATTTTAAATATGGCACTCATTTAAACTTTACAGAGGAGTGTTTCCTTCTCTGTAAATCTCAAGTCATATAAGGACATTCTTAATTCTTCCTGTTTCTTTACTCTCATCTTCAGTTTATTATCAAGTCTTTTGATTTCTTAAATTTTTCCTTGCATTTCTTATACACATTTTCCTTTTTAGCCTGTTTCTCCCATGAGAATTATACCATGGGTATCTTTATCTCATAGCTGAAATATTGCAAAAGTATATTAACATATGCTCAGCATATATCATTGCTTCTCCTGTTCAAGATTTTAAAAGCAACACAATCAGAATCATTTTTCTAAAGACCAGAATACGATAATTCTCTCCTAAGTGTTGTGAAAATAATGATCTGAAGTTACCCCATACTAGATATTTCCTTAAAGCTCATGGAAGTTAATTCATTTAGGCTCTAGCTTAGGTTTATGAAGAGGAAGATACAGAACATATGCTTGGATTTTGAATTCCAAGTACATAGCATTTAGGTTAATTGTTTTAAGGTAATAAGTATTTGAGTAAACAAATGAATATTATATTTGCCTTAAACATCAAATATAAAGTATTTTTCTTTAAAATGATTTAGTGGGTTTTTATAGTGACCTTTAAGAAGATTTTTAAATTTTTATATGAGCCTAATTGGTAAAATTGAATTGATCTTTTGAGACTGACATTAATATTAAGCAGATATGAGTGATATTCTGTTGCTTTCCTGTGGACTGATGTGTAGTGAGAGGACGTTTACTTCCTGTGCTTTTTACACAGCTTGTGGGGTGAGAGGCAGTGTTTTTACTTCCCCTTTTCTCTTTAGCCTGTTTCCCCCATGACACCAAGTACATGGAGTTATTGTGCATATTGATTGAGATAATCTACGCAGAGTGCCCTGTAGATGGTGAGTTAAAGTCACTTCCCCTACTTTTTCTCTCCTTCATTTTCTTCTTCCTTCTCATTTTCTTTTTGCTCCATAACTTATGCTTACTGTTACTTATATTGATATATGATGATATGAGGGGCTTTCCTGGTAGCTCAGTTGGTAAAGAATGTGCCTGCAATGCAGGAGACCTGGGTTTGATCCCTGAGTTGGGAAGATCCCCTGGAGAAGGAAATGGCAACCCACTCCATTATTCCTGCCTGGGAAATCCCATGGACAGAGGAGCCTGGTAGGCTACAGTCCATGGGGTTGCAAAAGTCAGACATGACTCAGCAACTAAACCACTATGATGACATTAATCCATGAAGTTCTTGTGTTCCGTATAAAGTTATAAAGTTGGTGGACTTCCATGCCTCTGTCAACCTGTTCAGTGCTCTTTGGAGAAGTACTAAGGGCAGATACCAGAGACCTAAAATTTTGAACACAAGGCAATAGATATTCCACATTTCTTTCTCAAGTATCATTGAGTAATCATTTGGGCAGCAGTTTTCTTTTGTAAATGTGGAATTTATGCCATTCCCCCCCTTCCTTCTAGGGAATAAAAGGACTTCCCATGGAAAGATTAATTTATTTGTTATATGAATCGTTTCACTTATTTTTGCAGTCTATTCCACAGGAACCTAGAGATGTGTTAACTGTGTTAAGACCTAGTGAATGAAGGCTTGTTATTTCTATCAAGACAATAACAATATCATCAGACTGCAATAGATAGGAAATTACCCATAGTTAATAAGCATCTCTATAGAAAAGAGGCACTATTCTTGGCTTGAGAGGAGAAATAACTGGCTAGCAATCAGGTAAACTTTTAGATAATATCATAAAGGAACTGACACTCTGAACTAAGCTGAGAAAATTCTAAAGCTTTCAGTGCTTTGCTGTGACATCCTAACTCAGACCATAGTTCAGGATTCCCAAACTCTCCTGCCTTTCTAGTCACTGATTCTTATCTTCTGTGATCCCAGGTGTTAAGTGAATGCTCTGATAAATCACCTTCATTCATGTGCATTTTCTTTTTAATATATTTCAAGGATCATTTGCTTTTATGGTTAGCTCATTATGATTTGATCACTAATGACAACATTGCTGGGAATTTGGCACTTTAAGTATCTTATAGTTACCAATGGGCATAAATACGTATTGATTCATTAGAGTGACATAGTAGGATAGGTCACTTCTCTTTATCACCCTTGTTCTTATAAGCACTCATGAATTGATTTGAAACATACTTATTGAGTCTTGTGATTTGGCTGGTTCTGCTGTAGATACTAATGATAAAAAAGAGTGAACAGATAAGTAACCCATCTCTATGATGTATGTAATAAATATTTACAGTGAGTCTAATCCCTTCATATTTCACTCTTCTGGTACTAAAAAACACTCAGTTCAGTTCAGTTAAGTCACTCAGTCATGTCCGACTCTTTGCAACCCCACGGATTGCAGCACACCAGGTCTCCCTGTCCATCACCAACTCCCAGAGTTTACGCAAACTTAAGTCCATGAATTCAAAAACACTAGAAATAACTATTTTCTTTTTGGAGATATCCAAGTTAATTCATTGCCATCTCTGATGTTTATTTAAATAGATAAGCCTGATATTCTGCAGAAACTAAGGAACTAGCATGTTGAATGAAGAAAAAAAAAAACTGATACTACCAAAGAACATACTTACTCTAGTGGAAGGTAACCATGGCTCTAGTTGACTGTGTAATCTTCATTGTCCCCAAGATGAAACTGAAGTTATAAGTGGTCTTAAATACATGCACAAATGCCCCTCTCATGAGGACATACACATTCACAGTATTTTGCAGTGGATAGTACTCTCTGAGTTGTCAGCAGACTCTCTTTAAAGGTTCTATTCCACTTTAAATCTAAGAAACAATTTTTATGTCTCAAAGCTGAAATAAAAAGTCATTATTTTTAATGTCTGAGAAATACATTCATAGATTTTAAAAATATAATTTCTGATATCTCTTGGCAAAAAGTGTTTTACACAGTGAAGTAAGATGAATGTTTTATTATCTTAGACTCTTACGGATGTTCAGGTTTCCTCTGTGTGGATAAATAAAGTGTGACTAAAGCTCAAACATGACTAATGAATCTAATATGCACTGAATTTTGGCAAAATATGTAACAGAGGCAGCAGTGGGAATCGTGTCCTTGGAGACAATAAGATGCAACAATTTTGTTAGATACATTCTAAGTGTAAAACAATAACGTTCTAATGAAAAGATATTTCTGGATACTCTTCAACTCATATAATAAAGCATTGAGCAAACACATCAAAGTTGCTTTATGTCTATGTTTCCAATGGGAAAATATTTATATATGTATATTTTATATATATGATGAGCTGTATACATTAAGTCAGTTTCTAAGTCAATATCTGTAATTATTTCCATGGTAAAACATATATTTGCATCACAATTTTTCGGTACCATACTCTTTTAATGGATAAACCATTATTTAATATAGCTTCTCATATTTAACTACTACTATAATATTAAATATTTCATATAAGCATTCTTATTTCCTTAGCTTAATATTATCAGAAGAGGAATTCTTGAGTCAAACCCACCTACATTTTAGAATTCTGAAGGGTATTGTCACAGTTTGCTGCCAGTGTGTAATACAGCTTGTTTATCATGAAAGCATTTGGGTCTCTCTTTGGTACTTCTGGGATTATGGGATCTGATGAATTTCACCCTTATTTCTTATTTGAGTTCTGAGTCAACTGGAGAGAGAAAGTAAACAAGTAAATGAAGATTAAAATATCAGTTTTATTCTGTAAGTGTTGAAAAGATGGCTTTGAATATCCCAGTAAGAAAGTCTCAAGTTAGTGAGTTTTATATACCCCTAGATAGACAGTGCTAGAAATCTAATTCCACCCTACTACTTGGGACAGACCATTTAAGTGCCTTTGAAGAATCTGAAATATGTCTGTAGAAAAGACAATGTAAAGAGGAAATGGAATCGGATGGATCAAATATATCACGTTGTTCAGTCACTAAATCATGTCTGACATTTTGTGACCCCATGGACTGCAGCAGGCCAAGCTTCCATGTCTTTCACTATCTCCTGAAGTTCGTTCAAACTCACGTCTGTTGAGTCTGTGATGGCATCCAGCCATCTCGTCCTTTGTTGTCCCCTTCTCCTGCCTTCAATCTTTCCCAGCATCAGGGTATATCATGTGCTGTGCTTCATTGCTCAGTCATGTCGGACTCTTTGCGACCTGATGGACTGTAGCCCGCCAGGCTCCTCTGTCCAAGGGGATTCTCCAGTCAATAATACTGGAGTGAGTTGCCATGCGCTCCTCCAGGGAGGGTGTTCAGTCAGTTCAGTCGCTCAGTCGGGTCTGACTCTTTGCGACCCCATGAATCGCAGCACGCCAGGCCTCCCAGTCCATCACCAACTCCCGGAGTTTACTCAAACCCGTGTCCATTGAGTCGGCGCTGCCATCCAGCCATCTCATCCTCTGTCGTCCCCTTCTCCTTCTGCCCCTAATCCCTCCCAGCATCAGGGTCTTTTCCAATTGGTCAACTCTTCACATGAGGTGGCCAAAGTATTGGAGTTTCAGCTTCAGCATCAGTCCTTCCAGTGAACATCCAGGACTGATCTCCTCTAGGATGGACTGGTTGGAACTCCTTGCAGCCCAAGGGACTCTCAAGAGTCTTCTCCAACAGCACAGTTCAAAAGCATCAATTCTTCCATGCTCAGCTTTCTTCACAGTCCAACTCTCACATCCATACATGACCACTGGAAAAACCATAGCCTTGACTAGACGGACCTCTGTTGGCAAAGTAATGTCTCTGCTTTTTAATATGCTATCTAGGTTGGCCATAACTTTCCTTCCAAGGAGTAAGCGTCTTTTAATTTCATGGCTGCAGTCACCATCTACAGTGATTTGGGAGCCCCCCAGGATAAAGTCTGACACTGTTTCCACTGTTTCCCCATCTATTTCAGATGAGGTGATGGGACCAGATGCCGTGATCTTAGTTTTCTGAATGTTACGCTTTAAGCCAACTTTTTCACTCTCCTCTTTCACTTTCATCAAGAGGCTCTTTAGTTCCTCTTCACTTTCTGCCATAAGGGTGGTATCATCTGCATATCTGAGGTTATTGATATTTCTCCTGGCAATCTTGACTTCCAGCTTGTGCTTCATCCAGCCCAGCGTTTCTCATGATGTACTCTGCATGTAAGTTAAATAAGCAGGGTGACAATATACAGCCTTGACGTACTCCTTTTCCTATTTGGAACCAGTCTGTTGTTCCATGTCCAGCTCTAGCTGTTTCTTCTTGATCTGCATACAGGTTTCTCAAGAGGCAGGTCAGGTGGTTTGGTATTCCCATCTCTTTCAGAATTTTCCACAGTTTATTGTGATCCACACAGTCAAAGGCTTTGGCATAGTCAGTAAAGTATATCATATCCTTGCTCAAAATCCACGCATCTTGGGCAGAATAGGTAGAAGTCCAGAAATTGCACAAATAAATGATTGGAAGAAATGTCCAAATCTTAGCAATAAAATAGGAAATTGTCTGCCTTTCTTTCTAATCTAATTGTAAACGTATTCATCTAAAATAATTTAATTATCAGGAAAATGAAATTACTCTCTCCTGCAAGTTCAGACACTGTGAAGTGATACATAAAGTGTATGGAGCTATTTAACATTTAAATAATTAAATAGTTATTTAAATAAATAGTTTTTAAAATAACATTAGTTATGGCACTGTTTAATATTAATTAAATTCTGTTCAGTTTCTAATAGATACTGAATAGCAGTCTTTTGATTATGTGTTTGTTCCTTGATTTCTCCTCTGAAACAGCAGCTGTATGATTATTTAAATTATTTTAAATTAGTTAAATAAAATACTGTACATGTGTTCATTGAATAATTGTATGAGTCGTATATTTTTTAACTTCTGAAAATTATTGTATAATAGGAAGAACCTCCACTTAGAGAGAATATGGAGAGTAGAGACTATATATTTCTTCTTAATTATTACCACATTTCCAGTAACTATTTTTCTTAATCAAATTGGCTTCATAGTAAGCCAATGGTTAACAAATCATATGATTATACCCCTCAAGAGGGAAGATCAGTTCTCTTTAAGACTGAACAACTTCCACCTTTACCATTTTATTTTCACATCATCAGTGCCTTTGAATATTTTTCTGGGTCTATCATATATATATATATATATATATATATATTAAATTTACTCCCAATAAGGGTACTGAATAAATTGCCAAGACCACTCTAAACTCATCAATTAAAATTTGTGTCCTAATATTTTTCCAATGCCAAGTATTTAGATATTATATCTAATACACATCATCTAAGATCAAATGACAGTATGGATACTCTAGTAATAACCCTGAGGGATGGGATGGGGAGGGATGTGGGAGGGGGGTTCAGGATGGGGGACACGTGTACACCCACGGCTGATTCATGTCAATGTATGGCAAAACCCACTACAATATTGTAAATTAGCCTCCAATTAACATAAATAAATTAGTTAAAAAAAACTTCCATAACGTTGATGTCCCAAGTTTAGATGATTAAACATTCTTCCAGCATATAGGTTCTTACAACTTATAGGTACAGATTTCTTAGAAAATATTTCTAGAATGTTAATTTGTGAAATAAAATTCTTTAGCACTAGTGCATTAAAAGTGTAAAGAAGATTACAAATTCTCCCCAAGTTTCAATTCTGCTTATGTTTTTTTCAGCAGCTTTATTGGGAGGTATAATTGATGTACACAAGTGTGCACATTTAACATATACAATTTGATGAGTTTGCACTTATGCACACATCTGTGAAACTATTGCCACAGTCAAGGTAGATGACACATCCATCAGCCTCATTTGTAAGGAGAGGGTAGTTGATGTTTGGATAGAATTTGGATTTTTTTTTTTCCTTTTCAAAGGTTAAAGCCTGGATTGGTATCTTCTAAACTGGATTAATTCCTTCAAGGACTTAAAAGATGTGAGTCGAACTTGCCCACACTTACAGAGTCTGAAGTGATAATAAAACAATGAATTATTATAGGACTCTTTCTATTCTTTATTTTCAGATAAAGGAAATTTACTGAAAACAAAGCCCTCAATCTTTCTAACTGTTATGTGAGGAAATATTACTTTTCCCCAGAAATTTTTCGTGTTTTAAAAATTCTTTATGTATTTAAACACTGTAAGGTTTTATTATTATCACAGAAAATGTGTATTTAACTTTTTAATCTATTTTATCCTTTGTGCTTTATTAATTACAGCACTTTCAAGAATACATTTCATTATTTTTATTAGTTATAAAGGACACTTTATTATTTTTTTCTTTTAGTGTTGGTATACTGGTGATGAATTCACCTTGTTTTTGTTTTTCTGGAAACTTCTGTTTCACTTTTAACCATATATTGGTATATAGCACATTACTATTAGGGCACAAAATTGAGCTTTACTGGTCAACTACTCCTTATAAATATAGACAGCCATATAACTACCAACAATCAAAATAACTTAATTTTAACCTCTGTCAAGATTCAATCAAAAGTAGCTGCTATTCTAAGTTCTATTACCATATATTACATTGGCTTGCTTTTGAACTTCCTCTGAAATAGTTAATACACTATGTATTTGTACTCATCTTCTTTTGTGCAATATTTTTTGCTTGTGACATCCAAAATTCCTATCAAATTACCAATGGTGTTTTTCACAGAACTAGAATGAAAAATGTTACAATTTGTATGGAAACACAAAAGACCCTGATTAGCCAAAGCATTACTGAGAAAGAAAAAAAGCAAAAAAAAAAAAAAAAAAAAAAAGCTGGAAGAATCAACCTTCTTTACTTCAGACTATACTACAAAACCACAGTAATCAAGACAGTATCATAGTGGCAAGAAGCCAGAAATATAGATTAATAGAACAAGATAGAAAGCTCAGAGATAAATCCATCTGCTTATGGGCACCTTATCTTTGACAAAGGAGGGAAAAACATACAATGAAGTAAAGAGTGTCTCTTCAATAAACAGTGCTGGGAAAAGTGGACAGCCATATGTAACAAATGAAATCAGAGCACTTCCTAACACCACACACAGAAATAAACTCAGAATGGGTTAAGGACCTAAATGCAAGACCAGAAACTGCAAAACTCTTAGAGGAAAACATAGGCAGGACAGTTTGACATAAATTGCAACAAGATCTTTTTACATCCATCTCTAAACTAATGGAAACAAAAGCAAAAGCAGGCAAGTGGGACCCAATTAAAAGCTTTTGCACAACAAGGAAGCTATAAACAAGAAGACAAGACTCAGAATGAGAGAAAAATATTTGTAAACAGAGCAGCTGACAAAGGCTTGATCTCCAAAATATACAAGCAGGTCGTGCAGCTCAATATCAGAAAAACAGGCACCCCAACTAGAAAATGGTCAGGGACTTCCCTGGTGGCTCAGTGGTAGTCTGCCTGCCAATGCAGGAGACAGGGGTTCGACCCCTGATCTTGGAAGATCCCACATGCTGTGGAGCAGCGAAGCCCACTCGCCACAATTATCAAGCCTGTGCTTTACCGTCGGGAGCTTCAACTGCTGAGCCGACGTGCTGCAGCCGCTGTGCCCGGAACAGGAGAACCCGCTGCAGTGGGAGCCTGCACGCCGCAGTGGGAGAGCGCTCCCCATCTGCCGCAACCAGAGGGAAGCTCGCACAGCAAGGGAGAGACCGCACAGTCAAAACTACATGAATGTAGACATGGCGGGAGACCCCTGGCAGACACTTCTCTAGAGAAAACCTACAGATGGCCAACAAACACATGGAAAGATGGTCAACGTCGCTCATTCCGAGAGAAATAAAAATCAAAACTACAATGAGGTATCACCTCACATCAGTCAGAATGGCAATCAGCCGAAATTGACGAACATTAAATGTTGGAGAGGATGTGAAGAGAAGGAAATCCTCTTGCACTGTTGGTGGAAATGTAAATTGATACAGCCACTATAGGGAACAGTATGGAGATTCCTTAAAAAGCTAGGAGTAAAAGTACCATATGACCCAGCAATCCCACTATTGGGCACATACCCTGAGAAAACCATACCTCAAAAAGACACATGTACCCCAATGTTCATAGTAGCACTATTTACAATAACCAGGACATGGAAGCAACTAGATGTTCACCGAGAGATGAGTGGATAAAGAAGTTGCTATACATATATATAGTAGAATACTCAGCCGTGAAAAAGACCAACTTTGAGTCAGTTGAACTGAGGTGGATGAGCCAAGAGCCTAATATAAATAGTGAAGTAAGTCAGAGAGAGGAAAAGTCATATATTAATCCATATACACGGAATCTAGAAAAATGGTACTGATGAAACTATTTGCAGGGCAGGATAGCCACACAGATGTAGAGGAAGGACTTGTGGGAAAGCTGGGGAAGGAGAGGTCAGGACCAGCCGAGAGAGCAGCACGGACATACATACACCACCACGGGAGGAACGGATGCATACACCACCACGGGAGGAACGGATGCATACACCACCACGGGAGGAACGGATACATACACCACCACGGGAGGAACGGATACATACACCACCACGGGAGGAACGGATACATACACCACCACGGGAGGAACGGATGCATACACCACCACGGGAGGAACGGATACATACACCACCACGGGAGGAACGGATACATACACCACCACGGGAGGAACGGATACATACACCACCACGGGAGGAACGGATACATACACCACCACGGGAGGAACGGATACATACACCACCACGGGAGGAACGGATGCATACACCACCACGGGAGGAACGGATACATACACCACCACGGGAGGAACGGATACATACACCACCACGGGAGGAACGGATACATACACCACCACGGGAGGAACGGACGCATACACCACCATGGGAGGAACGCACGCATACACCACCACGGGAGGAACGGACGCATACACCACCACGGGAGGAACGCACGCATACACCACCACGGGAGGAACGGACGCATACACCACCACGGGAGGAACGGACGCATACACCACCACGGGAGGAACGGACGCATACACCACCACGGGAGGAACGGACGCATACACCACCACGGGAGGAACGGACGCATACACCACCACGGGAGGAACGGACGCATACACCACCACGGGAGGAACGCACGCATACACCACCACGGGAGGAACGGACGCATACACCACCACGGGAGGAACGGATGCATACACCACCACGGGAGGAACGGATGCATACACCACCACGGGAGGAACGGATGCATACACCACAACGGGAGGAACGGACGCATACACCACCACGGGAGGAACGGATACATACACCACCACGGGAGGAACGGATGCATACACCACCACGGGAGGGACGGATGCCTGACGGGAAGGTGCTGTATGACACAGCCCGCGCTCTGTGATGGCACAGGGGGGTGAGGGGGTGGCTCAAGAGAGAAGGGATACGGGTATACTTACGGCTGATCCATACGGCATTTGGTAGAAACAAACACAACACTGTAAAGCTTCTGTTGTTGTTCGGTTGCTAAGTCATGTCCTACTGTTTTTGACCCCATGAGCTGCAGCGTGCCAGGCTCCTCTGTCCTTCACCGTCTCCCAGTTTGCTCGGATTCACGCCCGTTGATTCAGGGATGCTAGCCAACCATCCCATCTGTCCCCCATTTTCTACTGCCCTCAATCTTTTCCAGCATCAGGGTCTTTTCCAATAAGTTGGTTCTTTGCATCAGGTGGCCAAAGTATTGGAGCTTCAGCTTCAGCATCAGTCCTTCCAAAGAATATTCAGGGTTGATTTCCTTTGGGATTGACTGGTTTGATCTCCTTGCAAGTCCAGGGGACTCTGAAGAGTCTTCTCCAGCACCACAATTGGAAAGCATCAGTTCTTTGGTGCTCAGCCTTCTTTATGGTCCAACTCTCACATCTGTACATGACTATTGGAAAAACCATAGCTTTGACTATATGGACCTTTGTTGGCAAAGTGATATCTCTGCTTTTTAATATGCTGTCTAGGTTTTTCATAGCTTGCCTTGGCAGTAGCAAGTGTCTTTTAATTTCATCGCTGCAGTCACCATCCACAGTTTTCTTGGAGACCAAGAAAATTAAACTTGTCTTTTCTTCCCTTTCCCCCCATCTATTTGCCATGAAGAGATGGGACCAGAAGCTAAGATCTTAGTCTTTTGAAAGCTGAGCTTTAAGCTTTCTCTTTCGCCCTCATCAAGAGGCTCTTTTGTTACTCTTCACTTTCTGCCATTAGAGTGGTATCACCTGCATATCTAAGGTTGTTATTATTTCTCCCAGCAATCTTGATTCCAGCTTGATTCATCAAGCCCAGCATTTAGCATGATGTACTCTTCATAGAAGTTAAATAAACAGAATGACTGTATACAGCCTGTTGCATTCCTTTCCCAATTTTAAACCAGTCCATTGTTCCATGTCCGCTTCTAACTATTGCTTCTTGACATGCATACAGGTTCCTCAGGAGGCAGGTGTGGTGGGCTGGTACTCCCAACTCTTGAAGAATTTCCCACAGTTTACTGTGATCCACACAGTCAAAGACCTTAGCATAGTCAATGAATAAGAGGTAAATGCTTTTCTGGAATTCTCTTGCTTTTTCTACGATGGTAGCAATTGGAGCTCTGGTTCTTCTGCTTTTTCTAAACCCAGCTTGTACATCCGGAAGTTCTTGGTTCTCGTACATTGAAGCCTAGCTAGAAAAATCTTTGAGCTTGACATTGCTAGCATGTAAAATCAGCACAGTTGTAGGGTAGTATGAAGCATTCTTTGCCATTGCCCTTCTTTGGGACTGGAAAGAAAACTGACCTTTTCAGTCCTGTGGCCACTGCTGAGGTTTTTCAAATTCGCTGACATATTGAGTGCAACACTTTCATAGAATCATCTTTTAGGATTTGAAATAGCTTAGCTGGAATTTCATCACCTCCATTAGCTTTGTTTGTAAGAACACTTCCTAAGGCCGACTCGACTTCACACTCCAGGATGTCTGGCTCTAGGTGAGTGACCACACTATTGTAGTTATCTGGGTCATTAATACCATTTTGTATAGTTCTTCTGTGTATTCTTTCCACCTCTTTTTAATCTCTTCTACTTCTGATACATCCTTACTGTTTCAGTCCTTTATCATGCTCATCTTTGCATGAAACATTCCCTTGATATCTCCAGTTTTCTTGAAGAGTTTTCTAGTCTTTCCCATTCTATTTTCACCCTCTATTTCTTTGTGTTTTTCGCTTAAGAAGGCATTCTTGTCTCTCCTTGCTATTCTCCGAAATCCGGCATTTAGTTGGGTATATCTTTTCCTTTCTCCTTTGCCTTTCATTTCTCTTCTTTCCTCAGCTTTGTAAATCCTCCTCAGATAACCACTTTCTTTCCTGCAGTTTTTTCCCTTTGGGATGGTTTGGATCACCA
Organism: Odocoileus virginianus; assembly: GCF_023699985.2. Taxonomy (NCBI): domain Eukaryota; kingdom Metazoa; phylum Chordata; class Mammalia; order Artiodactyla; family Cervidae; genus Odocoileus; species Odocoileus virginianus. The sequence goes on from NW_027224283.1 coordinate 493,057, forward strand.
CCTCCTGAACAATGTTACAAATCTTCATCCACAGTCTTACAGGCGCTCTTCTACCAGATCTAATCCCTTGAATCTATTCACCACCTCCACTGTATAATCATAAAGGATTTGATTTAGATCATACCTGAATTGCTTAGTGGTTTTCCTGACCTTATTCCATTTCAGCCTGAGCTTTGCAATAAGGAGCTCATGATCTGAGCCACAGTCAGGTCCAGATCTTGTTTTTGATGACTTTATAGAGCTTCTCCATCTTTGGCTGCAAAGAATATAATCAATCTAATTTCAGTGTTGACCATTAAAGTGATGGACATGTGTAGAGTCATCTCTTGGGCTGTTGGAAAAAGGTGCTTGCTGTTAACTGTGCATTCTCTCGGCAAAACTCTATTAGCCTTTGTCCTGCTTCATTTTGTACTCCAAGGCAAATTCGTATGTTACTGCAGGAACCTCTTGGATTGCATTCCAATCCCGTATGATTAAAAGGACCTCCTTTTTTGGTTTTAGTTCTAGAAGGTCTTGTAAGTCTTCATAGAACTGTTCAACTTCAGCTTCTTTGGCATTAGTGGTTGGGGCATAGACTTGGATTACTGTTATACTGAATGGTTTGCCTTGGAAACGAACTGATATCATTCTGTCATTTTTGAAATTGCACCCTACTACTGGCTTCCCTGGTGGCTCAGAGGGTAAAGCATCTGCCTGCAATGCAGGTAAGACCCAGGTTCAATCCCTGGATTGGGAAGATCCCTGGAGAAGGAAATGGCAACCCACTCCAGTACTCTTGCCTGAAAAATCCCATGGACAGAGAAGCCTGGTGAGCTACAGTCCATAGGGTTGCAGAGTCGGACACGACTGAGCAACTTCACTTCACTGCATTTCAGGCTCTTTTGTTGACTATGAGGGCTACTCCATTTCTTCTAAGGGATTTTTATCCATAGTAGTAGATATAATGGTCGTCTAAACTAAATCCTCCCATTCCCATCTATTTTAGTTTACTGATTCCTAAGATGTCAATGTTCACATTTGCCATCTCCTGCTTGACCTTGTGCGACTTACCTTGATTCATGGACCTAACACTCCAGGTTCATGTGCAATACTGTTCTTTGCAGTACTGGACTTTACTTTCACTGCCAGACATATCCACAACTAAGCATTGTTTACACTTTGGTCCTGCTGCTTCATTGTTTTCTGGAGCTATTCATAATTGCTCTCCACTCAATTTTTTAGATAAACACATTTACAGTTAGATTGTAAAGACAGGCCCTCTCCTGCTTCATTTTGAAGATTTGAACATTTTTTTTCAATTATTTATTTGCACAATCTCCTGACTCTCTCCCATCTATCTTTCCCCTGATCTGTGGATTTGGAACAAGGACATGATATATTAGATACATCTTATATACTGTCCTCTTTATAGTGTGTTTCTGACAGTTTTCAAACTCTTCTCAGTCATTTGGCAAAAGCCTCTGCCCCACGTCGTGGTGTGTTTTGGGTTTCCAGCACTACCTGTCTGTGTGTGTGCGTGTGTCAGTCACTCAGTTGTGTCCGACTCTGTCAGCCCACGGACTGTGACCCACCAGGCTCCTCTGTCCATGGGATTCTCCAGGCAAGATTATTGGAGTGGGTTGCCATTTCCTTCTCCAGGGGATCTTCACTACCCAGGAATCAAACCTGAGTCTCCTGCATTGCAGGTAGATTCTTAACCGACTGAGCTACAAGAGAAGCAACTTATTAATATGATGAGCATTGAAAGAGCTGAGAATTCGAGTTATGATCAGTCATTGTCAAGTCAAAGAAGAAAATGACTGTTCATTGCATTGATTAGATTTATTTTTACCCAATGGCCATGGCCTCATAATTTCAAACAAGGTTTCTCAGTTCAATGTTTCACTTGACTTTGTGAGGAGCTTGAGAAGAAGTACAAGTCAGCAATGAGAAACCATACATCATTACCTACATTCATACTCCTGTACTGACAGATGACCCTCCAATGCAGGTTCTAATCTTTATATTTTTGTTTGTCTCCTATTTATTGAGTGTCACTGGGAAACTGACCACTATTATACTCACTTTAGTAGACTTTCACCTTAAAACTGCCACGTACTTTTTCCTGAAACACTTCTGCTTTTTAGAAATCTTATTCACCACGGTGTGCATTCCCAGATTCTTATACAGCTTATCAACTGGGGACAGGACTATTTCCTACAATGCTGTGCTGCCCAACTATTTTTTGTTATTCTTTTTGGAGAACAGATTTTTTTTCTCCTGGCCATCATGTCCTATGACCATTATGTGGCCATCCGCAAACCTTTACTTTATGCGACCATCATGAACAGCAGAGTCTGTGGAAGACTTGTTATTTGCTGTTGGATAACAGGTTGGCTGGTCATATTTCCACCTCTCTGCCTGGGCTTAAACATGGAGTTCTGTGACTATAGTCATTGACCATTTTCTCTGTGATGCTTCTCCTATGCTGAAGATCTCTTGTTCAGACACAAGGTTCATAGAACAGTTGGTTGTTGCCCTTGCTGTGTTGACTAACTTTGGGACATTTCTGTGTGTAGTTCTGTCATATATATACATCATCCAGACCATCATAAAGTTTCCTTCTGCCCAGCAAAAGATGAAGGCCTTTTCCACCTGTTTTTCTCACGTGATTGTGGTTTCTATCACCTATGGTAGTTGTATCTTCATCTATGTCAAACCTTCAGCAAAAGATGAAGTGGCAATTAATAAGGGTTTTGGTGCTTACTAATTCAGTTGCCCCCATTTTAAACCCATAAATTTAAAGCCTGAGGAACAAGCAAGTGAAAGAAGTTTTTACAGACTTAATCAAAAGAATTTCATGGTTTCAAGGAAGTAAAGGAATGCTGAAACTCAGCATAAAATATAAGTTTAAAAAGAGCATTTGGCCTTGAAGTCACAGGCTTCATCACTTAACTAATGTGCCCTGATGTACTGTTGTTTATATTAACATTCTTATACCACTGTTATTATTTAATCTTGGATCCAAAGCCATCTTTTCAATGCCTGTTGAAATAGACAAGTTGTGTCATTTCAACTCTTGTTGAAAATAAACTTTCTACAAGATGACAACTCATATCAAAAGAATATGAAAGTGGATTTCTAGGAAAAGGGCCTTACCTAAACTCTAATCTCACTGTGACCAATAAAATAACTAGTAAATCTTATGTGGAAAAAAATTTAATTCTTGAACTGATAGTAAAATAATGGAGTGACAGCATCTATTGTCTTGTTTTGCATGTAAATGTCAAAAAAAAAGTACACACACACACACACACACACACACACACACACACATGACTAGAATTGCTCTTTTCAAGCAGGAATAACAGAAGATAATAATAGTTTAGTTTGAGCAAAAGGAAAGGATTATTTTGCTAGAGAGGAAAATAAGAGTTTAGACACCTGAAGATACACATGTACCTTGTAAAAGAAAGTTTAAAGCCCAAATATTTAGTTTAGATTCACTGGATTCTCATTCAAGTGAAGAATCCTGTACATTAATTCATCACTGAGGTGACAGTGATTTTATAAATAAATGCTGAGAAAATAAAACCATCCTTGGGATGATAAATCAAGACTAGTACTGAAGCATATAATACAATGGAAGTCCTAGATATCACTAATTTGAGTCAACATGAGCCAGCAAATCACAGCAAATTAAAGTCCTTAAATATCAAGAAAATTAAACCAGCAAAATACAAGGAAGCCTTGTGATACAGACAAGGCATTCAATATAAAGGCATAGATTATCTTTAACATTGATAAAACAAGGTATGGCCTTTACTAGTATTTCTCAAGGAGTGATGTTCTACATCTGGTTATTTTATTCCTTTCACATTTCTAACCATAAACTGCAGTGGTCCAGACTGGAATGTTTTTGACTTTCCTTTCTAGAGCGACAGTCAAGGCATCACCTCTTACAAAGATTTCCTTCCCTGCATCCCTCCCTAGGGCTCTGTGTGGAACCCTGAGTATGGGCAGCTGTCACTTTCTGCACTTCGTTATTATGCAGTAACAAATTATCCTCAAATCAGTGGTTTCAAACTTGAGTTTCTGAGTCAGTGGAGTGTTTCTGTCTTTGAGCAGATATCAGCTGATCTTGGCTGGGTTTGTTTATAGGACTGTCACTAAGGATAACTATGTCTTATTGTCAGGTCGGGCCTCACTCACAACTTCAGAGATTGAGTGACTCCTCTCTAAGATAAATGAACCCTCTTCCAGATGGTGTTTTATCTTCCAGCTAATAGTTGTTCACATGGTAAGACCATGAGGCTCCAGGGGAGAGAATGGAAGCAGGCAAGGCCTCTGAAGTCCTATACACAATATCCCCAACTCCAATACTTTGGCCACTTGATGCGAAAAACTGACTCATTTGAAAAGACCCTGATGTTGGGAAAGATTGAAGGTGGGAGGAGAAGGGGATGACAGAGGATGAGATGGTTGGATGGCATCACTGACTTAATGGACATGAGTTTGAGTAGGCTCCGGGAGTTGGTGATGGACAGGGAAGCCTGGCGTGCTGCAGTCCATGGGGTCGCAAAGAGTTGGACATGACTGAGTGGCTGAACTGAACTGAACACACAGTTCTACTAGGCAAGCAAGTCACAGGACCAACCAACATTCAAGGGAGAAAAACAGAATCACTTGTGCATGAAAGAAGCTGGGACACACATTGCAGAGGGTGTGGATACAGAGAGAGCAAGTCATCTGTGCTACCTAATTTCCACGGAAACTATGCTTCCCCTAAATTCATGAATTTCCCATCTGTTTTGTCTCAAGTATTACTATTATGTGTTTAGTGTGCATATGAATCCCTGTGAAGACAAAGATGATCAATATTGCTTTTTAAAGACATGCTAGTTGAATAAATTCCATATAAAACATGAAAGACTAATCTTTGAGAGAGGGAACATCTTTAAAAATTCTAACTTTGAATAAAAATCATATAGAGAAAATAAGATGAGTGCAATTTTTGTGAAATGGAAAGAAATTTTATTCATAACAAAGTGCTCCACATATCTTTTAATTTTAAAATGTTTTTTTCACATTTTTTCACTCATAGCAGTGCTAATCATACAATGAGAGTAATAAATTTTTCTAATTTATAATTAAATAAATTAGTAAATTTGCTAATTCTCAAAACAAGTCTCCTGGGTAAATTTTTGAGGAATGGCAAAATTGAAGTTTAATGATACCCATTTCCTTCTTCTGTGTAGACAGTTGAAAGTCATGTCTCTTGGTCCTTTTTGTATTATAATCATCTTTAGATATTCCCATTCCCTTATTTTTAAAAAATTTTCTCTTGTATCTCCATTTCTCATTCTCATTCTTCCATTGGCAACCCTCTTTATTGTTTTTAAAGTTTATTTTTTATTTGCATTTGTTTTTATGCAAAACATATTTGAATAGATCTAGCATAGCCATCTATTGCTAGTAATTGCTGGAAAATATTATTTGCACCCAGGAGCATTCATCTCCAAGGTATATGTCCATTCCAGTATATGGCACAGCCTCTCCCATATAATAGAAGTGTAACTTCAAGGAAACTCTTTAAAAGTTTATGTGTATTACTTTTTAAAAATATCAGTTAAGACACTAATGCATAAAATAGTCTTCAGTAATAATGATAAATCATTTTTAAAAATGACAACATAACTATAAAAATATAGTAGGATGCTTTAATTGAAAAGTGTAAAATGTATTATTTGGGCTTTCCAGGTAGCACAGGGGTAAAATATCTGCCTGCCAATGCAGGAGACGTAAGAAATTCAGGTTCAATCTGGATCTGGTAGATCTGGGAGATCTCCTGGAGTAGGAAATGGCAGCCTGCTCCAATATTCTTTCCTGGAAAATTTCATGGACAGAGGAGCCTGGCAGGCTATAGGCCATGGGGTCACAGAGTCGGACATGACTCCGAGCACACATGCACACACTCACAAATGTATTATTTAGCAATAAGTAATTGCAGTGGGAAAATATACACTCCGAACTTTTGGAGCTATGAAATTTTAAAACACAAAAGAATGCTTCATAATAGAAAGAAAGCAATTCAAATTGAGAAGGGAGAGAGTGAAAGCAGTTGTGTATCACCACTCTCTTGACATCAAAGCTCAGCCTCTGTACACTGATGCCATGTTAAATCTTAGAGACAGAGTTTTGGATGAAGTAGAAAGAAAGAGCTCATTGATTTTTCAAATCAAGGGAGCTAATGTCCTCAAAAGTGTGCGTCCCCACCTGAAGAGGGTAGTAAAGAGTTTTATAGTAAAGCTTCAAAGAGCAAGGCATGGTCACCTTCTTCTGACTGGATGGTTTTGTGGTAATGGAGAGTTAGCATTGTCTGCCTTCTGGGTCCAAGGGGTCATGAGAGGTCAATGTACTTGTAAGCAGCACACAGTTAAATTCTCCCAGACGGTGGGGTTTTCAGTATCTGAACGACAGGTCAAAGGGCATGGTTCAAGACTATTATCTATAGTCCTTCAGGCAGAACTAAAGGTCTTGACTTTGCTTAATGGGTAAAGTATCACTGTTTTCTCTTGCTTGACTGCTTTACTTTCATTCTGCATGTATTCACTGCTGCTGCTGCTGCTGAGTCGCTTCAGTCGTGTCCGACTCTGTGCGACCCCAGAGACAGCAGCCCACCAGGCTCCCCCGTCCCTGGAATTCTCCAGGCAAGAGCACTGGAGTGGGTTGCCATTTCCTTCTCAAATACATGAAAGGAAAAAGTGAAAGTGCAGTCGCTCAGCTGTGTGGGACTCTTCGCAACCCCATGGACTGCAGCCCACCAGGCTCCTCCGTCCAAGGATTTTCCAGGCAAGAGTACTGGAGTGGGGTGCCAGTGCCTTCTCCACATTTATTCACTGCTCTGATTCAATTTGTTCTTTGACTTATTTTTTTCTACAGACAAAAGTTAGAGCACATGGTTGGTGTTTTTTAGGAGGTCTCGTAAGGTCTTGCTCAGTGACACTCTTTAAGTTTTATGTCAAACTGAAATGAATTAAAAATTGATTGAAGAAATATGTACATGCATTTCAAGGTTATGTTTTCCCCAAGCACAACCTATAAATTCTATACTTAGAAAGGGAATAAGTTAAAATATCAGCTGTGGCTGACTGATCCTAATGATTGCAGAACTTTGTGGTATCTGTTTGTGCTAACTTGCCATATAGTCTTTTAACTGGTTCTTAAGTTTTTGTTATTGCTTGTTTATTTCATTTTCTGCTCCACTTGGACCAAAGCACAGATTAAATAAAGCCATTTCTCTACACTTAATCCTCTATTTCACTCCTCTCTATTTTAATATTTATTATTTTCCTATACTCAATGGACATGAGTTTGAGTAAACTCTGGGAGTTGGTGATGGACAGGGAGGCCTGGCATGCTGCGATTCATGGGGTCGCAAAGAGTTGGACATGACTGAGCAACTGAACTGAATTGAACTGATACTTCTATATTATCTTACTTTTCCATGTTTTAGCTTTAGTTTTTCCTTTGCCTAGTTCCTCAAATTGTAAGATTATGCTCTTGATTTAAGATCTTAATCTTCTTTATTGATGGGTATTTACACACCTAAATTTCCTTTCTTGTCACTTGGGCCAGTTTGGAAAGTTATGCTTTGGTTTACAGTCATCTCTAAGTATTTTCTAATTTCCTTTGTGATTTCTTCTGTGGCTTATTGGTTGTTTATTTTGTATTGTTTAAAATATTCACATATTTTATTATTAATATCTAGCTTCATCTCGTTGTAGTCAGAATAAATACGTTATATGATGTCAATGTATTAAATTTGTTGAGACTTGTTGTATGACCTTTGATGGAAGTGAGTAGAGAGGCCACTACCTTGGGGGCTAGAGATGCTGCTGCCACTGGGGGTGAAGAGACAACTTTTGCTGGACTGTATCCTGCAGTTAACATTCAGCAGTTTCTGCCCTGAAGCTACAGGAGATGAGGATTTTCTTCAGAGCCAAATGGAACCTTTAAATCATAAATGCAGTATCTGAGCTGGGAATTTGAATACCCTAACTCATCCTTTCCTTTACTACTTTTTTTAGTGACTATAAGAATAACCGCCCAAAGTCATTATATCCCTTAGTTTTCAAAACATGTTCAAAAATATTAAACGGAGTCACCTAGGTTCTTCCTTTTTTAATGTTTAGTGATTTATTAAGAGTTGTGCTTGTTGTTCAGTCACCCAGTCGTGTCTGACTCTTTGTGACCCCATGGACTGCAGCACACCAGGCCTCCCTGTCCCTCACCATCTCCTGGAGTTTGCCCAAGTTCATGTTCATTGCATTGGTGATGCCATCCAGCCATCTCATCCTCTGACACCCTCTTCTCCTTCTGCCCTTGATCTTTCCCAGCATCAGGGACTTTTCCAATGAGTTGTCTGTTCACATCAGATGACCAAAATACTGGAGCTTCAGCTTCAGCATCAGTCCTTCCAGTGAATATTCAGGGTTGATCTCCCTTAAGATTGACTGGTTTGATCTCCTTGCTGTCCAAGGGACTCTTAGGAGTCTTCTCCAGCACCACAGTTTGAAGGCATCAATTCTTTGGCATTCTGCTTTCTTTATGGTCCAGCTCTCACAACTGTATGTGACCACTGGGAAGACCATAGCCTTGACTATATGGACCTTTGTCGGCAGAGTAATGTACCTGCTTTTGAACACACTGTTGCTTTTTGATCCACATACAGGTTTCTCAGGAGGCAAGTAATGTGGTCTGGTTTTTTAAAATCCTCTTTAAGAATTTTTCAGAATTTGTCATGATCCACATAGTCAAAGTCTTTATTGAAGTCAATGAAGCAGAAGTAGATGTTATTCTGGAATTTCCTTGCATTTTCTGTGATCCATTGGGCCATTTGATTTCTGGTTTCTCTGCCTTTTCTAAATCCAGCTTGTACATCTGGAAGTTCTCAGTTCACATACTGCTGAAGCCTAGTTTGAAGGATTTTGAGCATAACCTTACTGGCATGTGAAATAAGTGCAATTGTATGGTAGTTTGAACATTCTTTAGCATTGCCCTTTTTTGGGATTGGAATGAAAACTGACTTTTACCAGCAGTTAGCCACTGATGAATTTTCCAAATTTGCTGGCATATTGAGTGCAGCACTTTAACAGCATCATCTTTTAGGATCTGAAATAGCTTAGCTGGAATTCCATCACTTCCACTAGCTTTGTTCATAGTAATGCTTCCTAGGGCCCACTTGACTTCACACTCCAGGATGTCTGACTGTGGATGAGTGACACCATCAGGGTTATCCAGATCATTAAGACCCTTTTTGTATAGTTCTGTATATTCTTGCCCCCTCCTAATCTCTTCTGCGCCTCTTATGTCCTTACCATTTCTGTCCTTAATTGTGCCCATCCTTGCAAGAAATATTACCTTGATATCTCCAATTTTCTTGAAGAGATCTCTAGCCTTTTCCATTCTACTGTTTTAATCCATTTCTTTGCATTGTTCATCTAAGAAGAACTTTTTAATCTCTCCTTGCTTTTTTTTGGACCTCTGCATTCATTGAGTATATCTTTTCCTTTCTCCCTTGCATTTTGATCCTCTTCTTTCCTCAGTTCAGTTCAGTTGCTCAGTCATGTCCAATTCTTTGTGACCCCATGGACTGCAGCACACCAGGCTTCCCTGTCCATCACCAACTCCTGGAGTTTGCTCAAACTCATGTCCATCGAGTCAGTGATGTCATCCAACCATCTCATCCTCTGTCGTCCCCTTCTCCTCCTGCCTTCAATCTTTCCCAGCATCAGGGTCTTTTCCAATGAGTCAGTTCTTTGCATCAGGTGGCCAAAGCATTGGAGCTTCAGCATCAGTCCTTCCAGTGAGTATTCAGGACTGATTTCCTTTAGGATTGACTAATTTGATCTCCTTGCAGTCCTCAGCTCATTGTAAAGCCTCCTCAGACAACCACTTTGCCTTCCTGCATTTTTTCTTTGGGATGATTTTGTTCACTGCTTCCTGTACAATGTTACAGACCTCAATTCACAGTTCTTCAGGCACTCTAGCTATCAGATCTAATCCCTTGAATTTGTTCATCACCTCCACTGTATAATCATAAGGGATTTGATTTAGGTCATACCTGAATGGTCTAGTGGTTTTCCCTACTTTCTTCAATTTAAGCCTGAATTTTGCAATAAGGAGCTCATGATCTGAGTCACAGTCAGCTCCAGGTCTTGTTTTTGCTGACTGTATAGAGTTTCTCCATCTTTGGCTGCAAAGAATATAATCAATTTGATTTCTGTATTGACCATCTGATGATGTCCATGTGTAGAGTCATCTCATCATGCTAAAGGGGTTTGCATGACTCAGTGAAGCTGTGAGCCATGCTGTTCAGGGCCACCCAAGATGGATGGATCACAGTGAAGAGTTCTGACAAGTGCGGTCCACTGGAGGAGAGAATGACTCCAGTATTATTTCTGGGAGAACCCCCTGAACAGTATATAAAGTTATTATCCTCCAATTAAAAAAAAAACACTTGAGGCACATTGCAGTAGTTCTTTTTCAATGCTGTGTAATCTCAGTGTACAATTATGCCCAAATTGATTGGTACTGCTGTTAATGTACACTGAAGATGCCAGCTCTTGGTTAATTCCAATAATCTGATAAGAATATCTTGTATATAATTCCTGTATACAATTGTGTACATTTGTGGTGGTAATATACCTAAGATTCAATTGTTAGTCATGCAGGATATTTTACAAAGTGTAAGTACCAATTACACTCCTGTGAGGAGTGTGTAAAGATTCCCATTTCTCCACATCTCCCTGGGGGCTTCCCTGGTGGATCAGATGGTAAAGAGCCTGCCTGCAATGCAGGAAGACCTGGGTTCAATTCCTGGGTTGGGAAGATCCCTTGGAGGAGGGCATGGCAACCCACTCCAATATTCTTGTCTGGAGAATCCCCATGGAGAATTCCCATCTCATTAAGAATCTGTATGGGTGCCTCTCTGTGTGTCTGTAGTCATATCTCATTTTCATATGCTTAATTGTCATTTAGTTTTTGGTTTTTTTTTGCTTCATGCTCTGCATGACAGACTTTATTTTCTTGGGTTCCAAAATCACTGCAGATGGTGACTGCAGCCATGAAATTAAAAGACTCTTTCTCCTTGGAAGAAAAGCTATGATGAAACTAGATAGCATATTAAAAAGCAGAGATGTTACTTTGCCAACAAAAGTCCAGATAGTCAAAGTCATGGTTTTTTCAGTAGTCATGTATGGATGTGAAGTTTGGACCATAAAGAAAGCTGAGCAGTAAAGAACTGTTGCTTTTAACTGTGGTGCTGGAGAAGACTCTTTAGAGTCCCTTGGACTGCAAGGAGATCAAACCAGTCAATCCTAAAGGAAATCAACCCTGAATATTCACTGGAAGGAATGATGCTGAAGCTCCAATACTTTGGCCACCTGCTGCGAAGACTGACTCATTAAAAAAGACCCTGTTGTGGGGAAAGATTGAAGGCAGGAGAAGGGGAGGACAGAGGATGAGATGGTTGGGTTGCATCACCGACTCAATGGACACGAATTTGAGCAGGCTCCAGGAAGGACAGGGAAACCTGGTGTGCTGCAGTCCATGGGGTCACAGAGTCAGACACAACTGAGCGACTGAACAACACAATGGTGTTAAAGATCTTAGTTCCCTGACCAAGAATGGACCTGTGCTGCCTACAGTGGAGTGTACTGTCTTAACCACTGGACAAGCAGGAAAATCACAAGATATTTCTTTATGTGAAGTACCTGCTGAAGATATTTTCCTTGCTTTTAAAATCAATGTTATTAGAATATAATTTATACACAATAAATTACAACCATTCTAAATATGAAGTTTGAGAAATTTTGAAAAATACATCTATTTAAATAATCACCACGCCACAAGACCTATGATAACTGTGTTTAACTTTATGTGAAGCTGCCAAAATATTTTTCCGAGTAGCTGTATCATTTCATGTATGCCCAACAGTACTGCATGATAGTTCCAGTTGCTCTCTGTCCTCATTGTGACTTATATTGTCAGCCTACATTCTAATTGTGACCATTCTAGTGAGTGTTTGAGTTGTTTCAATTTGAGTATTCTAATGTTAATGATATTGAGCTTCTTCCCCTGTGCTAATTTGCTATTCATGCAATTCCTTTGGAAGTGTCTGCTAAGTTTTCTTGAAAATTTTTAATTCTTTGAGCTTCGATAGTAAATTGTTAAGGATGTTTGCATGTGTGATCATGAGGGGTGTTGGTCCACAATTTTATTCTTATAATTTCTTTGCCTAGTATTTGTATCAGGTGTATATCGACTTCATTAAAGACTAAAAATGTATAATTTCTTCATGTGTTCTGAAACAATATTCATAAAATGCATTATTCATCCCTTTGATAGTATTCATCAACATCATTTTGAGGTAATATAATTTTGGCTTTTTCTGTGGGAAAAGAATTTTAGATATTAATTAAATTTCTAAAACTGAAAAGTACCCATATTTTATGTTTTGTTTTGGGTCAGGCTCTCAATTTTTATCTTTCAACTAACTATTCTATTTCATCTTAGTTGTTGACTATATTGGCTTAACATTCCTCATCATCTTCCCTTATTAATATGTTGATATCTGGAGAATCAACAGATGGGTCATAGCTAGACATATTGTGGTGATGATTTTATCATGTGTAAAAATATCAAATCATCCTGTTGTACACTTGAAAGTAATAAATATTGTATATCAATTATAATTTGATAAAAATGGCTTCTCTATACCAATATTATGAAATATCTGGGAAAATCATTTAAAGAAGTAAAAGGAATGACTTGATCTTCGTAGGTTCTCTTTAAAGAATTAAAAGTGATATATTTTGTTCCTCATAAAGCAATGTTCAATAATTAGTTGTTCAGTATATGAATGGAAGGAAAATTGAAGATTAAATCGTTCTGAAGTCAATCTGCTTGGTTATAAGAAGTTACAATATAGTTTCTTGGTTTTATGTAAGCAATAAGATAGATGTGTATCCTTTTAGTTGATTTATCAACATGTTTATTTTACTTTCTTAAGAGAAATGCAGTTTTTTTCAGTGAGTCATTAAAGGCTTGTTTAACTTGCTTATTCCTCAAAGTATATATAAAAGGATTCAGCATTGGTGATATGGAAGAAATAAGCAGTGACACACCCTTGTTAATATTTCCCTCTTCTTTTGCAGATGGTTTGACATAGATGAAAATGCAGCTGCCATAAGAGATGGAAAGTACAATCATGTGGGAAGAACAGGTAGAAAAAGCTTTTTTTCTTTGTTGAAGAGAAGGAAATTTTAGAATTGTCCTTATGATGTATATATAGGAGAAAACTACACATATGAGAGTGATGATGAGGACCAGTACAGAACAGACTATTACCATCTGCTCAATTAACCATGTGTCTGAGCATGAGATCTTCAGGAGAGGTGATGCATCACAGGCAAAATGATCAATGACGTTAGAATCACAGAATTCCAGATGAAAACCTAAGCTGAGTGGTGGGAGGATAGTCATAAGTGCCACCATCCAGCAGCAGATGATCATTGTTTTGCACAGTTTGTTGCTCATGATTGTCATATAATGCAAGGGTTTGCAGATGGCCACATAGCGATCATACGACATGGTTGCCAAGAGAAAAAATTCAGTTACCCCAAAAAGATATGTAAAAAATAATTGAATCACACATGAATTATAGGTAATGGTTCTGTCCCCAGTTGATATATTGTATAGGAATCTTGGAATACAGGAGGTTGTAAATGAGATTTCTAAGAAAGAGAAATTTTGGAGGAAAAAATACATGGGTGTTTTAAGGTGAGGATCTACCAGTGTTAGGGTAATGATGGTCAGATTTCCAGTTATACTCAAAATGTAGGTGAGAAATAGAAATATAAAAAGCAAAACTTGCAACTGAGGATCTTCTGTCAGTCCTAGAAGAATGAATACTGTTACTGTGGTGTGGTTTCTCATTATTGACTCCTGGATTTTGCCAAACCTACCTGTAAATGTCAGAGAGATTTGAACTGGAGAATTCAATGACATCAGCCAATAACGAACACTCTCTTGCTTATTCGGTTCATCCAGTGTCCATGGTTTTTACTTGCTGATTTGAATGATACATTTCCTATTTTAAAGCGAGCTGAAAAAAAAATAAATAAAGTGAGCTGAGCCACCCAGTTTATTTATACATAATGACCAAAGGAAATTATTTTATAAATGTTAATTTTTGAATTACAGTCTAAGTTTATATTTTTAGAAGTTTTTTTTTTTTTAGATTTCACATGTCATTGACATCATAGGGTGTTTTTCTTTCTCTGTTTAACTTATTTCACAAAGCTGTGAACAATGTCCTTCCCTCTTTTTTCTAAGCAAGTAAATCCTGTCTTCCGCTACTTTTGACCTGGTTGACTGGGTGAAGTGTGCACAGCTGACAGACCCCCATCACAGAGAGGAATATTAATTGAGGCTCAGGGTAGATAAAATTTGATGGAAGACTGATACCCTCTTGGACAGTGCATTGTCATCTGTTGGTGACCATAACTCACAATGAGAATCTCTGTCTTTTTTAAGTCCTTTTTCACCACCAGTAGTTCCCTTCATATTTGATTCAGTTTTGCTTGGGTCTTAAAACAATTTCATCTTTAAAAATCAATCTTTTGCTTTTATCTGCATTCAGTCTAACATAAGTATTAAATGTTTATTAATGATTGCATATTCAAATTGACTAAATTCTGCCTTAAGAATTTAACTTTCACAAAATATTTTAATTTTGCAAAAGATCAAAAAGGGATAAAATCTCTGCTACTGATGTGTGCAGGTGTGCAGTGGATTTTATTTTTTGTGTGTCTGTGTTTTTTGGGGGATTTTATTTCTGAATATTCAGCAAAAATCCTATTAATGGTTTCTAAGAGCCGTCATTCTAGAAAAATGACTGTGGGTTATTCCTGTCAAATGCTAACATTAGTATTCATTGCAGTGCTTGGCTATTTAAGTATTACATGGAAGAGAGGGATAAATTGGAAGATTGGGATTGACATATACACACCATTATATATAAAATAAATAATGAGCTTGTGCTTGGTTGTGTCCAACTCTTTGCGACTCCATAGACTGTAGCCTGCCAGGGCTCCTCTGTCCATGGGGATTCTCCAGGCAAGAATACTGGAGTGGATTGCCATGCCTTCCTCCAGGGGATCTTCCCAACCCAGGGATCAAACCCAGGTCTCCCACACTGCAGGCAGATTCTTTACCAACTGAGCCACCAGGGAAGCCCAAGAATACTGAAGTGGGTAGACTATCCCTTCTCCAGGTGATCTTCCTGACCCAGGAATTGAACTGGGGTCTTTTTCATTACAGGTGGATTCTTTACCAGCTGAGCTATCAGGGAAGCCCAGATAAGTAGTAAGGATTTATTGTATCGCACAGGGAACTCTACTAAAGACTGCAATGGCCCATATGAGAAAAGAATCTTAAAAAGTGTGGATATATGCCTATGTATAACTGATTCACTTTGCTGTACAGCAGAAACTAACACAACAATGTAAATCAACTATACTCCAATAAAATTTTTTTATAATGAATTAAAAATTCTAACACTTTGCTTAGAGAAATCTATCATAACATTCCTCATCCACCTCCCACTTTCTGCCAGAATATACATGTACATACTGTGCATATAACTGAAGAAACAAATATTTTCATACTTACCCTTTAAGCAGTAAATTATTTCATGTCACCTGTTTATAGTTTATTTGAAGATATACATGTTGAGCAGGAATATGCTAGAGGAGACATGTGACTGCTAAGTTTTCTCAGGGAACCACACTCAGCTAGAGAATACCTGAAAATGCTCAGAGCCCTCCTATACCATACAGAGCTTCCTCTGTGAGAGGCCCTGTGACATTTTACTCTGAGAATATATGTTCTTTTCTTGTTAGCTAAAAGGAAGGAATGTCTTGTCTAAAAGGCTAGGTGTACCATGGGTGACTAAATAATTGGGGATAATTGATCTGCTGAACTTATTGATCAGGAAAACATATTTGGCACCAAATATTATGGCTAGTTAATTTATGTATCCCACTTATAACAATAGTCAATAGAATCAACAAACAAAAGAGTCCTTAGAGACCCAGGTTTAAAAGTCACTAAGGGATAAAAAGTTCTGGCATCCAATCTCACACAGGAAGCAGTGAGGACAGTGCCTTTGAGAACAAAAAATGCAACAGTTGCATTAGACACACCGTGATGGTGCATGATAATAGAACTCAAGTGATACAATATTTGATGCTTTCCTTCCAGTAATAGTAAGGCAATGCAATTGGTGTAAGAAGCCTTTTGCCACTTTTTTAAGTATCTCATGAATATTATGAAAAATATGAAAGGTAGAAAGGAAAAAAGAATGACATAGAAATTATCATAACAGATTATTTTATAAAAGTAATGTCAGAGATTTTCCAACTCAAGCATAAGCACATAAGTAAATTTGTAAAAACTATTGTGATCTACCATTTACATGCAATCTATCTTTAATTATCCTCATACAGATATTTTATAGTAATTTTTCATGACAGAATTTATGTAATTTTAATGTTTTTGATAATAAGTGTCATGAGTTTGGAAACTTCTATTGTTTATATTTCTTCTTTTTATAATAAAAATATTGCTCTAAGTTTTTATATATCTCTATACATGTGATGGCTTATGTACACAAGACCAAAGGAGGCATTCTAAGTTTTAGGTAGAAAAGTTTTTATATTTGCATAGTTTTTGATATATATTTCACATTAGATGTATTAAAAATATATTTGGTCTCAATCTCGGAGAAGAAATCATTAGAATGAATGTGATTGGGTAGATGATTTTCATAGTTTTTTAAAAAAAGTCTTAGCACCTTTGTACCAGAAAGAGTTCTCTGCAACTACACAAAAATAGATGATTGATAGAGTTCAGTTCATAATTTTGCTTTCCTTAGTCTAATTGGGTATCTATAGAGGACCCTGAGAAGAATTGCTTCCAATAATGATTATAGGAATCAGAGAATCAAAAACCAATACTGCTATCAGTCAGTCAGCCAGTTCAGTCGCTCAGTCGTGTCCAACTCTTTGCGACCCAATGAATCACAGCATGCCAGGCCTCCCTGTCCATCACCAACTCCCGGAGTCTACCCAAACCCATGTCCATTGAGTCGGTGATGCCATCCGCTTTTAAATATGCTATCTAGGTTGGTCATAACTTTCCTTCCAAGGAGTAAGTGTCTTTTAATTTCATGGCTGCAATCACCATCTGCAGTGATTTTGGAGCCCCCCAAAATAAAGTCTGACACTGTTTCCACTGTTTCCCCATCTATTTCCCATGAAGTGATGGGAGCCCAGATGCCATGATCTTAGTTTTCTGAATGTTGAGCTTTAAGCCAACTTTTTCACTCTCCTCTTTCATTTTCATCAAGAGGTTTTTTAGTTCCTCTTCACTTTCTGCCATAAGGGTGGTGTCATCTGCATATCTGAGGTTATTGGTATTTCTCCCGGCAATCTTGATTCCAGCTTGTGCTTCCTCCAGCCCAGCGTTAAGCAGCAGACTGTTGAGAGGGTGTGTGACTTTAAGAAAATAGCCAGCAATGTGCACTTGCCTCTTTGAATGCCTTCTTATTTGTATACTGCAGCTACTATCACTTTCTTTTTTTTTACTTTTTGTAAAACACACTGTTAATTTATTGTCAATATTTATTGAGAACCTACTCTATATTCTGTGCCCTGTGTCTCTTCAGGTTGAGGTGACTTTGGCTGAAAATGAAAGGCTACTTTTATGGAAATGCAGGGCATACTGCATTGTGATGACTCAGATAAATGGCACCGGAGAGACATAGTCCAGCTTTGGGAACAACACCTTACATTTATGGCACAGGAAAGAATTTAGTAAATGATGGGCAGATCATGAAGGTGCCTTAACTAGGAATAGTAGACATAGGGTGTAAACTCCTGTGACTTGACTTTGAATTACACATATACAGTCATCAGAGTTGTAAATAAATCCATTTTTCTCAGGAAAGGTTGAAGTGAAATTCAATATTTATAGGAGTTTGTGTGCTAAACGAAATTTTCTATTAAGTGGCAAAACAATTTAGTTCCCCATATGTGATAAAACATTGAAGTGGTTCTAACTTTAGATGTTGGGGGGAGTGTGTAGTTTCCTCAGTTCTGTCTCATCATAACAAAAAATTGGAAGCAGTGGACCGGCCTTACAGCTCTTGGACAGATCAGTGTTACAGCTCCGTGTTACAGCTCAGTTTTATTTAGAAAGTAAAGGAAAATACATCCTCAAGGCATGAGGGCATGCCGACCCAAAAGACATGAAGAGAGAGAGAGAGAGAGAGTGCGTGTGCGCGAGAGAGTGCATGAGAGAGAGCGCGCACACGAGATAGAGAGCAAGAGAGCGGGACAGAGTGGGAGAGAGACCCCCGGCCCTTTGGCTCCTCTTTTTATATGTTTTTTCTCCTCCCCCTGGGCCTGCCCTATGTAAATTGGGCTAGCCAGGAGTGCTGTTTGTTCTACCTGAGGTCCTCACTCCAGTCCTTGGACCTTCCTTTGTTCTATTTTCGTGGGCTTTTCCCTTCCTTGTCTTTTAGCCACCGCCATTCTGGACTCCTTTTTCCTATTCTAACTACCTAACATTCCCCCTCAAGAGATGGGAGGCCCAATTCTTTGGGAATAGGGGTGTCGAGGTCTTTCTGGCTACTTCCTGCTGAACTGGGATGGCGAGGGGCATTGGGCCTCCCCCTCTTGCTAGTCTCAGGCCTCAGAGTCCTTATAGTGGTGTCCATCTAAGGGTGAGTGATATTTTCCGTGGTTGGCTGTAGTTTTATATATCCTTGTTGAACTGGCACTGCATGTTGTAGCTTGTCGACCCAGGCAGAAACAAAACAGGTTAGACAATTGATAGTACATGGAGCAATCATAAGCAGCATCAATATGGCGATGACAGGGACTAGTAGGGGCATTAGCCAAATCCAAATTTCCCATCACCAGGAGGATCCCCCAGAGAGTGTAGCCACCCTGAGAACTCTCCAGCTCATTCTTTGAGATCCTGTAGGATCTGAATGTTTTTCTTGAGGACTGTGAGACTTTCTTTAACTTAGCTGGAGGTATTTACCCAGAAAAACATGTCTCATTCAAGATGGCTCAAGTCCCTCCTTGTTCAGGGATCAGGAGATCTATCTCCTGTCTGTTTTGGAGTACAACCCCTGCCAAGCTGTGTTGGCTCTTTAGAGCTGTCCTGAGAAATCTTATCCCCAGAAACTTAATTTTGGGGGTGTTCATTAGAATGGCACTCATTTGTAGTTCTGAATAGGTATCTGAGATCTCCCAGGGGCTCACAGGTGTATTGAGTGTCCTCTTCTGTTTTCTTCCACAGCTTGACTTGTGAGTAGTGAATCCAGGAGTCATGTCCTGGTACCTTGACTGCTGTGGGGGTAGAAAGTATTACAGGGTAGGGGCCCTTCCATGTGGGCTGGAGTTGAGCCTTTGGGGACCCATCTTTCCAGACTTTAATTAGGACTTGAGTCCCTGGAGCATATAGTGGTGACTCTTTAGAATCTTTTGGGTCCTGGTTGACACCCCACAAGCATATATCCTGTTGGAATTGCCCAATGGCCATGGTATAAGACCAGAGGGTCTGAGCCTCTGGATCTAGGAAGAGGTCATTGACATAAACAAAAGGTCTCCCATATAGCATCTCATAAGGACTAAGACCAACCTGTTCCTTAGGGGCAATACGGGTGCAGAGGAGGGCTGTTGGTAAAGCCTCCTTCCAGCCCAGGGAGGTCTCCTGGGTTATCTTTTTTATTGCTTATTTTAAGAATTGGTTGGCTCTTTCTACTTTTCTTGAAGACTGAGGCCTCCGGCACAATGGAGATAATAAGTAATGCCTAATGCTTTAGAGATCCCCTTGGGTGACCTTGGAAGTAAATGATGTCCATTGTCACTTTGTAATGACCTGGGCAGACCAAATCTCAGAATGATTTCATGGAGCAGTTTTTTTTTTTTTTTTTTTACCACCTCCTCAGTCTTCTCAGTCTGGGTGGAAAAAATCCATCCTGTGAATGTATCTATCATGACTAGTAGGTATTTATACCCTTGAGAAACTGACATCTGGGTGAAGTCCATCTGCCAGTCCTCTCCTGGGTAGGTCCCACGTCGTTGGATGGGCTGGGCTGGCTGGGGTGTTCGAGCTCCTTGGGGGCTGTTTAACTGGCAAACGGGACAAGAGGAGACCACTCGCCTTATCGTCGTTTGGAGGCCTGTTCCTCTGAAGGACCTTTCTAGTCATCTTTGGAGGGCCTTCTCCCCTAAATGAGTGGTGGCATATAAGGAGTTAACCAACTTCCATTGGAGGTTCTCAGGCAGAAAAAGGAGTCCCTCCTTTTGGAACCACCCCATATGATCTTCTTGAAAGCCCTCACTCTTAGCTTTAAGAGTCTCACCTTCAGTATATGAAGGAGTTTCTGGCAAATTAGTCTGTGGAACTAAGGTGGCAACCCCTATTAGGTCATGGTTCTGTAACGCTGCTCTCTTAGCTGCCTGATCAGCTGCTTGGTTCCCTCGTGCCACTTCTGTGCTCCCTTTTTGGTGTCCTTTACAGTGGGAGACTGAAACCTCAGTGGGCAGATGGACTGCCTCCAAGAGTCTAAGGATTTGATCACCATATTTGATTGGGGACCCTCGGGTGGTCAAGTGGCCTCTTTCTTTCCAAATAGCAGCATGTGCATGTAGCACCAGAAAGGCATACTTGGAGTCAGTGTAAATGGCTACTCTTTTTCCTTTTCCCAGCTCTAAAGCTCGAGTCAGGGCTATGAGCTCAGCTATTGGGCTGAAGTACCTGGTGGCAAAGGTTTAGCCTCTATGGTCTCAAAATTGGAGACTACTGCATATCTGGCTCTTCTTTTTCCATCCAAGACAAAGCTGCTTTCCATCAGTGTACCAGATTTCCTCAGGATTGGTCAGAGGATCTTCCTGACAATCCCTCTCAGGGTTTTGTCCAGTGGTCCAAGGTTTCTAGGCAAGAGTGAAAGGGGAGAGAGCCCTTGGGGGTAGGCAGGAGGGTGGCTGGGTTAAGAACCTCACAAGGGGATATAGTGAGGCCTGGATTTTCCATCAGCACTACTTGATATCTGAGGATTCTTTGATCAGACATCCATAAATGGCCTCTCCCATTCAGGAGTTGTTTCACTTGGTGGCTGGTAAAAATAGTTAGTTTGCCCCCAAAAGAGAGTTTTAAAGCATCTTCTATCAGGACTGCAATAGCTGCAAGATTTTGAAGGCAGGGAGAGATCTCTTCCCAATAAGGGAGTAGGACACTCAGGGACCACCAGAAACTGGTGGGGAAAATATTTGTCCATCCCAGCAACAAAGAAGTGCTCAGGTGAATCTTTTTGTAATTGTTTTTCCTGTAGCACCCAAAATGGTACAGGTTTGGGAGGAGAAGGCTCCGGAGTAGGAGGTCAGGACAGAGTAGGTAGCCCCTGTGTCAACCAAGAAATTCTCAGACCTACCTGCCACATCCAGTTGCACCCTTGGCTCCAGCCCCATGATGGTTATCTGTGACAGGTGGGCTGGCTGGAGCGGGCCGCTTCAGTCCTGTTGAACCATCGTGAGGGAAGCTTGGCACTTGACCTTGAGGCTCTTGGACCCCAAGGGCAGAGTGCCACCCAGTGTCCCAGTTATGGCATTTGTAGCAAGCCTTTTTTATTTTTTATTTTTATTTTTTTTCATTTATTTTTATTAGTTGGAGGCTAATTACTTTACAAAATTGTAGTGGTTTTTGTCATACATTGACATGAATCAGCCATGAATTTACATGTATTCCCCATCCCAATCCCTCCTCCCACCTCCCTCTCTACCTGATTCCTCTGGGTCTTCCCAGTGCACCAGGCCCAAGCACTTGTCTCATGCATCCAGCCTGGGCTGGTGATCTGTTTCACCCTAGATAATATACATGTTTCGATGCTATTCTCTCGAAACATCCCACCCTGTAGCAAGCCATTTTAGAAGGCTTGTCATTGGCCCAATGACCTGGCTGCCTACAGGTTAGGCATTTGCCTCGTGCTTTGTCCTTCAACAACACGGGGTTTGCCACAAGTCTGCCCCAGAGGGCTGCCAGCATCTGGTCATGCCTTGTCTCTTTCCTTTTCTCCCTCTCCTGGGCCTTGGCCTCCCTCTTCTGTTCTCTGTTATAAAAGGTATTGGTGGCTGTCTGGACCATCTCATCTAAAGAGACAGCAGGGTCCTGCTGCTGTAGCTGTTGTAACTTTATCTTGATGTCTGATGCACATTGGGACAGGACTTTGTCCTTTAAAATCACCTGTCCCTTGTAAGAGTCTAAGTCCCAGATTGGTAAACTTTTGGAGGGCCTCTTTTAGCCTTTCCAGAAAGGCAATGGGGTTCTCATTGGACTCCTGAGTTATTGCTGAGACTGGGCACAGTCCCACAACTAATAGGCTTCCTTCTATTTCCATGGGTGGACTTCCTTAGGGGTGAGTCTTTCTGAAGCTTATCCTACCCAGTACTGTTGCAACCTGAGAGCCAGGTGTCCCTGGGTCAGAGTGCAGATCCTCAGGCAAGCTGAAGCCTGACAGTCTCCTGGGAAACCCCTTCTCCTGGAATGGCTGATCCCTGAGCAGGTTGAGGCATGATAACCTCTCAGGGACTAGATCCCCAGGCAGATGGGGGCAGGTTGACTTCCTGGGATTCCAGGCTGATGGATCCCTGAGTAGGCTGAGGTGTGAAAACCTCGCGGGGAGGACCCTTAGGCAGATTGAGGCAGGTCGACCTCCTGGGACCCCCGGACTGGAGTTGGGCATCCCCAAGGTCTCCAGCATGACCAGTGCTGGGTAGGATTAAGGGGTTGTAATTTTAACTCATTGCCAGTTTGTTCACCACAGATGGGAATAGATATCATGATGTAAAGCAATCCAAGCCTGTGCCCTGAGACTGGGAACCTGGTGAAACAGTCATAAGCCTTATCCTCTTACTGCTCTAAGGGATTGTAAGTCACTGATTTCCTCCCCTAGTCCTCCATAAGAGCAGTTTAGGGTGTCTCCAATGGTAAACATTTCATTGTCATAGACCCACTTTAGGTAATAACAGAAGTAATGACAAAGGAGTGGGTTATCTGGTCCTGTTAGGGGCATTAAGAGTATTTTAATAATAAGCAGGGTGGAGCAATGTTGCCTACAAGGGGGCAGGGTCCTGGTTGTAGGAGTTAGTAAGTGGCTTAAGAACAAATTGATAAGAGGCAACAGACCAGATGTTCCATAAAAGTGGAGTGGAGATTTGATCTGGGGGTATGTTTGTAACTTTAGGAGAAGGGTGGTAAGGGTTTGGGCCCCAAACAGCCTGCAGGGCTAACTCCCAAAGTGGCAAACATTATCCCTGGAAGCCCAATTGCCTTTGAAGGGATGCCAACTGATGGACTTCTAGCAGGTGCTGTGTGCCTGTCGCCTGCCCTAGCGGGTTCACTGAGAGATGCTGATGTTGCACATGTTGTAGGAAACATGGAAGATGAAGGCCTGAATATCTAGAGGGATTGGATATTATACAGTATTTCCCTCCCAAGGGCCAGCTATTTTCTGGTTGTCCCTCCAGAAGATTGTAGAGGCAACATTGTGGGCCTGGATGGGCATGAAACAGGAGGGAAGGGGGCAGGGCACAACTTTTGAAAGAATGACATAGCCCAAGGGCATAACATAAACCAATTAAAATCAAATGGGTCCAAGATGACAAGTCAAATTCAACTAAACCTTGATCCCCAATCTGTAAGCTAAATGACACACCCAGAGGTGGCAGGACAGTTCCAAGTCACTGTCAAAAGACAGAGAAGTGGGTGTGATCCTCCCACTCATTAGCATATGAATTCACCCAGCTCGCAAAAAAACCACACCACATTCCATGGCCAAAGCACTTGCCCTCTGTGATGGCCCACACCCTGTGGAGTGTGCTTCTCTCTGAATCCGAACAAATCCACCTCTTACCTATTGCTGTGTCTCTAACTGAATTTTTGCAATGAGACATCAGAGCCTGAGCTTCATTAGGTCCTGAAGCCAGGCATCATGGGTTTTGGCCAGGCTCAAGTCCTGGGAGAGAGGAGCTGAAGGATGGGAGGAAAAAGTAGTGGGAAAAACGTGCTGAGGAATCCCCTTCATAACCTGCCGGAAAATCTGCTAGATACCGACCTGTGCCCACAGTTTTCCTTGGCCTGATCCTTGGCACAAAGAAGATTAAGGATAGGGGAACCCCCCAACTTGGGTAACAGCTACTGGGGCTCAGCAGATAGTGGAGTCTCTTCAGTCTCCCGATCGCACCCACTTACACTTGCCTGTTCACGGGAAGGGGGGCCGGGTACAAGGAAACAAGAAACAAGAGGCTCTAAAGTAGTTAAGAGTTTGCCAGGCATGTGTCCTTCCAGCCACAGGAGTGAGGACCGCCTGCCTTGACTGGAGATCTTCTGGAACGTGAGACTGAGCCGCGTGAGCTTTCTGCCGAGTTCGTTTTTCGCTGTCCTGGTTTCCAGCACGCTGGGCTTCTTGTCACTTCCCCTGCGCTGGGTTTTCTTGGGTTCGGCTTCCTCCCCGGGGGCTTTCCCCGAGTTGGTCTCCTGCTGTGCTTGGCCTCCTCCTTGTGGGGGCCGGGCCAAGGTTGTCTCAGCCAGGTTAAATCAGCGCCAGGGCACCACAGATGTCAGGGGGGTGTAATTTCCTCGGTTCTGTCTCATCACAACAAAAATTTGAAGCGACGGACCAGCATTACAGCCCTCAGACAGACCGTGTCACAGCTCTCAGACAGATCAGTGTTACAGTTCCGTGTTACAGTTCAGTTTATTTAGAAAACAAAGGAAAATACATCCTCAGGGTGTGAGAGCATGCCGACCCAAAAGATGCGAAGAGAAGAGAGAGGGCGTGGGAGAGCAAGCGAGAGAGCCCGAAGGGTGGGAGAGAGCGGGACAGAGCGGGAGCGAGACCCCTGGCCCCTCGGCTCCCTCTCATGTGTTTTCCTCCTCCCCGGGCCTGCCTATGTAACGGGCTAGCCAGGACGGCTGTTTGTTCTACGGAGGCCCTCACTCCAGTCCTCAGATCTTCCTTTGTTCTATTTTCGTGGGCTTTTCCCTTCTTTGTCTTTTAGCCACCGCCATTCTGGACTCATTTTTCCTATTCTAACTACCTAGCATAGTTGTTAGTGTGAGCTCTAGGTGGACAGAATAAACAGTCTTTCCCAAATTCTCATCCTTCAAAGTGTTCAGGAGCAAAGGGGACGATTATAGAGGGGTGGGCTAATTGGATTCTTTTAGCTGGTCCAGAGTTTAGTTGGTAAAGAATCCACCTGCAATGCAGGAGACACAGGAGACACCAGGGTTTGATTCCTGGGTCAGGAAGATCCCCTAAAAGAGGGTATGGCAACAACTGAGGGAAGCAATACAAGCGTAGGAGCTAGCTCCCAGGAAAAATCTGGGGATATGAAGAGAACATTAGCTGCTTAGAAAAGTACCTCTCATTATTTCTTCCCAAATAATACAAAATGCAAAAGTAAATTCTATACCGTGTGTGCGATAAATCACTTCAGTCATGTCTGACTCTGTGCGACCCTGTGGACTGCAGCCTGCCAGACTCCTCTGTCCATGGGGTTCTCCAGGCAAGAGCACTGGAGTGGGCTGCCATGCCCTCCTCCAGGAGATCTTCCCAACCCAGGGATCAAACCACTCTCCTGCATTGCCGGTGGAATCTTAACTGATGAGCCACTAGGGAAGCCCCTCGTTCTACACCAGAGGTGGGCAAACATTTTCTGTAAAAGCCAGAAAGTATATAGTTTTGGCCTTCGGGGCCATGAGGTCTCTGTTAAAATTGCTCAACTTTATTGTTAAAAGCAGTCTTAGATATTAAGCAAATGAGTTGGAGTGGACATGATCCAGTAAAAGTTCGTTTATGAGAAGAAGTGTGGATTGATTTTACCCTCAGGCTTTAATATTTCTGACACTTGCCCCAGAATGTAGTCCTGACTCTTAAGTGACTCTCCCAGTGTCCAGCTGGAAGCCTCTGGTTGAGAAGATATTCGTAAGTTGTCTTTACTTTGGCTGGGCCAGAACTCCAAGCCCACTGACTGTCTGGCCCCTACTATCTCTGTCAAACTTTCAGCCTTATCATGGTGAACACGGACTACATCCACTTGCTCTGCATGCGTTCAATCAGTTAGCCAGAGATACATGGGGGAGCTTCTGTTCAGATTCCAGCTGTCCTGATTTAGATTCTAGCAGCCCTAACTGAGGATACGAGCCGCTTCAGCTGACCTGCTCTTTTTTAAACTTAATTTTTATATCGATTATAATTGCTTGAAAATGTTGTGTTAGTTTCTACCACACAACAGCTCGCAACAGCTGCCTCCTCCCTCCTACGCCTCTTTCTACAACCCCCATCCTAGCCTCCTGGGTCATCACAGGGTGCTGAGCTGAGCTCCCTGTGCTGCATAGCAGCTTCCCACTAGCTACCTATTTTACACATAGTAGGGGATACTGTTACCGCTACTGTCTCGATTTGTCCCACCCTCTCTGTCCTTCACTGTGTCCACATGTTCATGCGTCACATCTATGTCTCTATTTCTGCCCTGCAAATAGATTCATCAGTACCATTTTTCTAGATTCCACATATATGCATTAATATATGATATTTGTTTTTCTCTTTCTGACTTATTTCACTCTGTATGACAGACTCTAGGTTCTTCCACATCACCAAGTGACCCAATTTCATTCTTTTTCATGGTTGAGTAATGTTTCATTGTATACATGTACACAACTTCTTTCTTCATTCATCTCTCAATGGACATATAGGTTGTCACCATGTCCTGGCTATTGTAAATAGTACAGCAATGGATAGAAGTGTACAAGTGTCTTTTTGAATTATGGTTTTCTTAGGATATAAGCCTAGTCGTGCGATTTGTTGGTAATATGGTAGTTTTGTTCATAGTTTCTTAAGAAGCGTCCATACTATTCTCCATAATGCTTGTATCAACTTATATTCCCACCAACAGAGCAAAAGTTTTCCCTTTTCTCTACATTCTTTCCAGCATTTCATAGATTTTTTAAATGATGGCCATTTGACTGGTGTGATGTGACACCTCACTGTGGTTTCGATTTGCATTTCTCTCATAATGAGTGATGTCAAGCATCTTTTCATGCACTTGTTGACCATCTGTGTTGTCTTTGAAGAAATGTCTGTCTAGGTCTTCTGCTTATATTTTGGTTGGGTTGTTTGTGTTTTGATATTGAGTTGCATAAACTGCTTATGTATTTTGGAGGTCAGTACTTTGTGATGGTTCATTTGCAAATATTTTCTCCCATTCTGAGGGTTGTCTTTTCTTTTTACTTGTGGTTTTCTTTTCTGGACAAAAGCTCTAAATTTAATTAGGCTCCATTTGTTTATTATTGTTTTTGTTTTAATTACTCCAGGAGACAGGTTTAAAAAGACCTTGTTGTGATTTATGTCAGAGAATTTCTGCCTGTGTTTTCCTCTAGGAGTTTTACAGTATCCAGTTTTACACTTAGGTGTTTAATTCATTTCAATACTACTTTTGTGTGTGGTATTAGAGAATATTATAATTTCATTCTTTACATGCAGTTGTTTCTCTGTTGTATATTTAGCCTCCATTGTCCTAGATTAATGTCAATAGGTACATGGGCTAATGCAACACTTTCTTTTTTTTTTTTGTGGCATCTCTGGTCTTTATTTTTTTTTAAATTTATTTTTATTAGTTGGAGGCTAATTACTTTACAATATTGTAGTGGGTTTTGTCATATATTGACATGAATCAGCCATGGAGTTACATGTATTCCCCATCCCGATCCCCCTCTCCCACCTCCCTCTCTACCCGATCCCTCTGGGTCTTCCCAGTGCACCAGGCCCGAGCACTTGTCTCATGCATCCAACCTGGGCTGGTGATCTGTTTCACTATAGATAATATACATGCTGTTCTCTCGAAACATCCCACCCTCGCCTTCTCCCACAGAGTCCAAAAGTCTGTTCTATACATCTGTGTCTCTTTTTCTGTTTTGCATATAGGGTTATTGTTACCATCTTTCTAAATTCCATATATATGCGTTAGTATACTGTGTTGGTCTTTATCTTTCTGGCTTACTTCACTCTGTATAATGGGCTCCAGTTTCATCCATCTCATTAGAACTGATTCAAATGAATTCTTTTTAATGGCTGAGTAATATTCCATGGTGTATATGTACCACAGCTTCCTCATCCATTCGTCTGCTGATGGGCATCTAGGTTGCTTCCATGTCCTGGCTATTATAAACAGTGCTGTGATGAACACTGGGGTGCACGTGTCTCTTTCAGATCTGGTTTCCTTGGTGTGTATGCCCAGAAGTGGGATTGCTGGGTCATATGGCAGTTCTATTTCCAGCTTTTTAAGAAATCTCCACACTGTTCTCCATAGTGGCTGTACTAGTTTGCATTCCACCAACAGTGTAAGAGGGTTCCCTTTTCTCCACACCCTCTCCAGCATTTATTGCTTGTAGACTTTTGAATAGCAGCCATCCTGACTGGCGTGTAATGGTACCTCATTGTGGTTTTGATTTGCATTTCTCTGATAATGAGTGATGTTGAGCATCTTTTCATGTGTTTGTTAGTCATCTGTATGTCTTCTTTGGAGAAATGTCTCTTTAGTTCTTTGGTCCATTTTTTGATTGGGTCATTTATTTTTCTGGAATTGAGCTGCAGGAGTTGCTTGTATATTTTTGAGATTAATCCTTTGTTGCTTCGTTTGCTATTATTTTCTCCCATTCTGAGGGCTGTCTTTTCACCTTGCTTATAGTTTCCTTTGTTGTGCAAAAGCTTTTAAGTTAATTAGGTCTCATTTGTTTATTTTTGCTTTTATTAAATTATTTTTTAAATGATGGAAGCTTATAAAAAGACAGAGCACAAACTTAAAGGGTTTCTTGTTGAACACATCTAGAACAAAATCAGAATCATATGAGAAAGAAAGCTATGCTTTATAACTCATAGAATAAGATAAAAAATATGTTGTGAAATGAATAAACATATAAAAACTACAAAAACTTTTCTTATAGTCACATGTGAACCAACAAGCATAGATGTAATGATGGAATTAGAAAATCTCTATAGGTGAAAACCAATATAAAAAATAATTTGATGAGAAACAAATTATTCATCATTCTCAAATTATTGCTTACATTTAAAATAAGAAGAATCCATGGCAATACCTGGAAGATCTCTTAGGTTTCAGGATGACTAATCTTCAAAAAAGTCCAAAAATGATGAATGTTGGCAAGGATGTATAGAAATACAAACTTAAAAACGTTTCAAGCTTGTGTTTCAAGATGGCAAAGAAAGAGGACACGGAACTAACCTCCCCAACTAGGATCACATTGAAAATACAACACATAGAATGATTCTCACTGAAGGTTAACTGGAGACTGGCAGGAGTCATGTACAACCAAGGTTGCAAGACAGCTCCATGCAGAACTGGGTAGGAATGGAAGAGAAGCAAGACCAAACTTATAGGGAATGAACCATCTAAGACCCAACCCTTGGGCTTTCTGCATCAGGAACTTGGGACCTGACCCAACTCCCAATAGGCAATGATGGCCTCTGAGCAGAAGAGAAACCCTACCTCATACCTGGCTCCAGTCCTAGCCCCTCTTCTCCAGCCCTACCTTCTACCAAGTTAAGATGAGGTCATTAGGCTGGGCTCTGTTCCAGTATCACAATTGGTTTTATTAAAAGGGTAGATTTGGATGCAGTGAAAAGAAGTGAAAGTGATGTTGCTCAGTCATGTCCGACTCTTTGCAATCCCACGGGCTGTAGCCTACCACACTCCTCCGTCCATGGGATTTTCCAGGCAAGAGTACTGGAGTGGGTTGCCATTTCCTTCTCCAGAGGATCTTCCCAACCCAGGGATCGAACCCAGGTCTCCTGCATTGTAGGCAGATGCTTTACTGTCTGAGCCACCAAGGACAGACACAAATAATGAGAAGATGATTTAAAGACAGAGACATGAAGGAAGAAGACGGCCAGGTGATGATGGAGGCAGAAACTAGAGATCTGCAGTGAGGGAACGCCAAAGATACTGACTGCACCAGGAGCTCAGAGAGAGGCAGGAAGAACTACTTGCTCAGCCTCCTGTTCTTCAGAAGGAACTGATACCTTGATGTGTGAATTCTAGCACCCGGAACTGTTAGACAATGTATTTCTGTTGTCTTATTCTATCATTATGTTATATTGCTATGAAAGCAAACTAATGAGTGTGAAGGTGCCAAGTCTCTCCAGTCGTATCCGACTCTGTGTGACCCCATAGACTGTAGCCCACCAGGTTCTTTGTCCATGGGATTCTCCAGGCAAGAATACTGGAGTGGGTTGCCATGCCTTTGTCCAGGGTTCAAACTAATAGAGCATCTGAAAACAGAACTTCAAAGTACACGTAGCAAAAAAATAACATAATAAATGAAAAATTTGAAAGTCTATATTTACAGCTGAAAAATTAAGTACTACTCACTCAGTAGCAGATAGAAATAATAGACAGATAGTCAACAAGGATATAAAATATCCCAATAACCCATCAACCAATTGAAACTAAATGTCATTAGCAGAATACGCTATACAATAACAGGATACATGGAAAGGTCTCTGGGCAGGTCTGACACTAAGGCAGGAATTCATGAGAGAGTTAGAGAAGAGCAGACCTTAATAACATATACAAGTATACACATATTTCAAGATGAACCCTGAACCAGAGGCCCACGGCTCAAACAACAACAACAACAACAAAGAAAAACAGTTTTAGCAGAGGTTTAAACGACTACACAGAGTGCTCAGCCACATCACACAGCACACTCCTAAGCTTGCAGTTTGCATCTCAAAGAGGTTATTGCTAGCTTAAAAAATATCATTCCCATTTTCCAGATGAATATAAGAGAATTCAGAGTTTATGTAGTAGAATATTCAAAATGTGAGGATAGAATCCAAAACCACTGACTATATAAAGAATGGGTAAAATGTGACCCATTCAAAAAAAAAAAAAAAATTTACTGAAGTGATATCTTGCAGGTGCCAAGTCCTGAGTGCTCAGATATTGATAGAATTACACAGAGATTTTAAATCAATCTATACAACTGCGCTATGAGATAAAGGAAGATAATGAAAAGCAAAGACTTCTCAGAAGAGAAAAAGAAAACATGTAGTATTAAAAGGAAAATGTTAGAAATGAAAAATGCAGTATGTTTCTGAAGAAAGTCACACTTTGGACTTAATTATTGGATAAAGATTACAGAAGAAGAAGGTGATGAATTTAAAATTACAACAATAGAAATTGTGTAATCCTTATAAAAGGGAGAAGTAAACTTTTTAATTTACAAAGATACTGGGACCAATGGTCAATGTTGAAGTCTATCATATGTGTAACTTGGATCGAAAAGGAAGAGAAAGAGAGAAAGGGACAGAAAAAATGCAAGAATAACTTATGTCTGGAAACTTTCCAAAATGTTAGGAAAGAAGTAAATCTATACATTTAAGAAGTTTAATCAACTCACAAAAGTGAGGTTCAAAGAAAATCACACAGACACATTAAAATCAAAGCACTAGGGACTTCCCTAGTGGTTAGATGGTTAAGACTCTGAGTCGCCAATGCAGGGGCCATGCGCTTGGTCCCTGGTTAGGGAACTAAGACCCCACATGCCCTGCACTGTGACCACGTGATTAAAATTTAGCTCTTCCAGGTGGCGTTAGTGGTAAAGAACCCACCTGCCTATGCAGGAGACATGAGATGTGGGTTCTATCCCTGAGTGAGGAAGATCCCCTGGAGAAGGAAATGGCAACCCACTCCAATATTCTTGCCTGGAGAATCCCCATGGACAGTGGAGCCTGGTGGGCTACAGTCTAAATAGAGTGGAAAAGAGTGGGACACAACTGAAGCGACTTCGCGTGCACTTACAGAGGTTATTAACCAGATTTAGAACATTGTGGCTCAGATGGTAAAGAATCTGCCTGCAGTGCGGGAGACCTGGGTTCGATCCCTGGGTTGGGAAGATCCCCTGGAGGAGGGAAAGGCTACCCACTCCAGCATTCTGGCTTGGAGAATTCCTTGGGCTGTATAGTTCATAGGGAACAAAGAGTCGGATACAACTGAGCGACTTTCACTTTCACTTTCAACCATTGGTGGTGGTTTAGTTGCTAAGTCATGTCTGACTCTTGCAACCCTATGGACAGAGGATACTGGCAGACTATAGTCCATGGGATTCTCTAGGCAAGAATACTGGAGTGGGTTGACATTTCCATCTCCAGGGGATTCACCCAACACAGGAATCGAACCTGTGTCTCCTGCATTGTAGGTGGATTCTTTACCAACTGAGCTTTAAGGGAAGCCCACATTCAACCATTAATTACAAATATTACAAGTTTAATAAACTGGGAACATTGGCTTTATCATCTTAAAATGCCTCACAAAGTTTTGAAATAAAATAACAGATGGCTACCTTTTGTCTTGTAATCTGATACTAATTATTGCATACCTGGCCTATTCTGATGCTGTTATTTACAGGCACCTCTCAGGACATTTTACCCAGATCTGTGTCTCCTTATCTGTCCCCAAAGTCTATTACACAAGAGACTCATTAGTAACATTTAAGACATGTTTGTTTGTTTCACTGAATTGAAAATTGGGTAAATTTTTTTAAAGGGTAATTCTGTCAGTTTAGTAATATGTTCCTCTGCCAGAAATATCAGAACATCAACTTTCCCAAGAACAGAGAGAGATCCCTACCTAGCCATTTAAATTTCTGTTAGCTCTGCAGTTCCAGGGTAAAGACTTCCTGCGCTCAGTGGTAGGCAGGCTTTCTGTGCAGAAAAATCTTCATCTTGTGTGGGTAGAGGATGACTTACTGAAAACTCATCAACTGCAGAGCCCTCTGTGAGTAGGAGTCTGTGCCCCTAAGAGTGGGCAGAGACCACCCTCCTCTCTGTCCACCATGAGACCTTCCTGGGTGAAGTCTTTTTTCACCCTTTGCAACTTTGGGGTTCAGGGAACATCAGAGGTTACAACTATCAGAGAAATATTTTAAAAATCATTTTCTGAACTCTAGAATGATGCTTTCCTCTGAGGAAAGTATCTCTACCAAAATAATGATTTGTCATTTTAATATTTTATGAAAGGTTTCAACAACTACTTATAAAGTGTGGATTCTTACTATGTTTGGCAAATATAGGGCAATCAATGATAAGCTGTTTTCATGTATCAATATGGTGAAGTTCATCTAATACAATGGAAGTTTAGAGAAATGCACCTACATGTTCTCTGCCATAAGCTTTCCCTCATTTTAAACAAAACTGTGTGTAATATATGTGAATTGAATGACTTATTTGCTTATAAGTCAGTGACTCCATCCCCTAATAGTCTTTCATATTGTAATGAAAATTCAGTATTTTAACATCTATATCAATATCAGTGTCAATTGGTTTCGTTGAAGTATTAAGAAGGTGGAAAATGAAGAACTGAAAAAAATAGTGATATATTTGGAATAAAAGATCAGTCTCTTTCCTCAGGATACACAGGTTAGATCCTTGAGAGAGTCAGATACCTGGAGTTGGGGTTACAGCCCTCAGCAGAGGCGTCTACGCTAGAGAGACAGTTCATTCTTGTCCCACCACTGGAAATGCTGTGCCTTCTCTGTATGATCTTTAAGCTGCTGTTGAGGTGGGGATGATAACTTTCAGCAAAACTTTTTCTTTTTTTCTATAAACACTTTAGGCTAAATGGGAGTAGGTACCAAGCAAGAGCTTAAATTTACCTTTCTTAATGATAAGGAAGGGAATTCTGTAAAGCAACCAAGTGAAACTCCAGGTAACCATTTAAGTGACGCCTCTATGTCAAATGCCTTTTGATTCAGTATGAGGTATTTGATGAGGTATCCAGATAATAACTGAAGGATAGGAGACATCTCATTTAGCTGCTATGTAAGTAATCAGTGTGTGTGCTCAGTCTTGTTGGACTCTTTGTTACCCCATAGAATATAGCTGCCAGGTTTTTCTGTCACTGGAATTTTCCAGGCAAGAATACTGGAGTGGTTACCATTTCCTACTCCAGGAAGTCTTTCTGACCCACGGATCAAACCTGCTTCTCTTGAGTCTCTTTCATTGGAGGCAGATTCTTTACCAATGAGCCACCTGGGAAGCCCTAAATAATCAGAGAATGCAACATATATAATATTTTTTGATCAAAAATTTTTTTAAATAACTTTTTTTAGTTTAGGACTAAGTATGACAGGTAGCATTTTGTGTACTGCCAGAAAGTAAAGAATTATTTTAATATCTTAAAGATCTCATCTTTAAAATGAAGGGGAATTGACAACAGAGATTATACATGGCATATATACTGAATGTACATTTTTATATCACTTATACTTCAATGAAGCTAAAACACAGAAGAATTCAATTGACCGTTTTTAGAAAAAAATTGGGAAACCTCTTGGGATTACATACTTCTACTAAGAAATGGACCAAAAAGAGAATGAAAATTTCACTAACTGAGAAAACAAACTGCTTATTCTGAGCCAGAAGTGTACATTTATTAAAATTTATTAATTTTACAATAAATATATTTATTGAGCTCTTGACAAACTTTAAATAGGGCTGCTGCTGCTGCTAAGTTGCTTCAGTCGTGTCCGACTCTGTGCGACCCCACAGATGGCAGCCTCCATCCCTGGGATTCTCCAGGCAAGAACACTGGAGTGGGTTCCCATTTCCTTCTCCAATGCATGAAAGTGAAAAGTGAAAGTGAAGTCGCTCAGTTGTGTCTGACTCTTAGTGACCCCATGGACTGCAGCCCACCAGGCTCCCCCGTCCATGGGATTTTCCAGGCAAGAGTACTGGAGTGGGTCGCCTTTTCCTTCTCCTAAATAGAGCTAACTGCTGTGGGTTCTCAGTGAACAAGACACAGCCCAAACTCAATAAAATTACATTCACATATTTAGTGGTAACAAAGAGTTAAGCATAGTGATCTAGAGGGGCGAAAAAGAGAATCAAATAACTTACACAATGAATTTTCAAGAAATTTTTTTGCAGGAAGTGAATCTAAGCCAAAAGTTGAGAAACCTACAAGTTCCATATCAGTCTAGTGAAGGAAAGACTAGGGGTGGGAAGCTGGTAATGAACAGAGTCCTATCATGAAACAGATTCCACGCAAACTGGTAGATGCTGTTTTGGTGTGTAAAGTGAATGTCCCCCTATGGTGAAAGCACTTTGAAGAGCTGTTTCATAGGTAACATTTCTTTCTAAATGAGGACATCTTCATCACAATAGTATACTATTAGGGGGGTCAAAATGTCAAAGTTTTGGGTCTTATTAGTTGATGTTATAAGTTTGGCTTTTAAGTATAGGCAGAATCCATGCAATTCAGATATTGCTGATTAATATTAATCATTAACTTTAACTGTCAAAATTCATTTCAAATGATATCCTATACACTTATAGATAGAATAAAATGGACATCAGCCAAAATACGGCTGAAGAAGAACAAATGATTGGAAGAGAGGATGTATTATTCCAGACAAATAATCCATGTAAAGACTTACCTCAGCCTACTGTCTGGCATATGGAAAGTGCTCAATAATTGCTGGTGCTTTTTCCATTTTCTTTCTTTTTTTAAAAATTTCCATTTGGTCAATTTTTCATTATGAAATAATTTTGTACTTACAGAAGAACTGAAAATATAGCGCAGAGAGTTCCCAGATATCCTTCACCCATCTCTCCCTAATAGTAGCAATTTGCATAATCTTAGTGGGATTATTAATATTGAGGAATTAACACTGGATACAAACACTAATAACTAATAAAACACAGATGTAAGGATGGGTCCAGGCCGTGGGCAGACAGCACAGATTCCACCACCTCCACAGCAAGTCCCTCGCTCCCTAGGTGCCCGGGCCGGGGCTGCCACAGCGGAGCCACACCCTAGATCCCACCGGAGAAACGGACGCCCGCGGACTGGGCATGTGCACCCTGCGGGCCAACCTCACTGCTCACGGAGAGTCCCTAGAGGCGCTGGAAAGAGAGCCTCTGTAGCTCTGGCTTGCAGGGTCTGAGTGGAGACGAGGGTTAATTGAAAAACAATAAAATAATATTAAAATAATTAAATCAAACACAAATTTGATTTGGATTTTCCCACTTTTTCCACTAATGTCAATTTTCTGTTGCAGGATTCAAGTTACTACTTGAAACAGAGCTGTCCCGTGTCCTTGGTCTCCTCCAATCTGTGTTTCATCCTGTCTCCCATGTCCTTCGTGACTTTGGAAGTACAATCAATTGAGGTTAAATTCTTTGAGGTTTTTTCATTGAGATTAATTTACTCAATATTGAGGCAGGTAACTTGTTTATGTAGTACTTATCAAACATTGTGTTCTATTACAGTGAAGTGCAGGGAAGTCAGATATTAATGTAGAAGCTTCAAGATAAATAGCAAAACTGGAAAGCAATGTGGGTTATTTGCATGATAATTCTGATATCAAAAATAAAATGAAATAACTTTTTTCATTGAAGTAACAGCAAACATTCAGTTACTGCACACATGGCCTCCAGGAGCTATATAAAATGTCAGGCACTTCTCGGCATACACACGGAGGAAATCAGATCTGAAAGAGACACGTGCACCCCAATGTTCATCGCAGCGCTGTTTATAATAGCCAGGACATGGAAGCAACCTAGATGCCCATCAGCAGACGAATGAATAAGGAAGCTGTGGTACATATACACCATGGAATATTACTCAGTCATTAAAAATAATACATTTGAATCAGTTCTAGTGAGATGGATGAAACTGGAGCCCATTATACAGAGTGAAGTAAGCCAGAAAGATAAAGACCATTACAGTATACTAACACATATATATGGAATTTAGAAAGATGGTAATGATAACCCTATATGCAAGACAGAAAAAGAGACACAGATGTATAGAACAGACTTTTGGACTCTGTGGGAGAAGGCAAGGGTGGGATGATCTGAGAGAACAGCATCAAAACATGTATATTATCAAGTGTGAAACAGATCACCAGCCCAGGTTGGATGCATGAGACAGGTGCTCAGGGCTGGTGCACTGGGAAGACCCAGAGGGATGGGATGGGGAGGGAGATGGGAGGGGGGTTCGGGATGGGGAACACGTGTAAATCCATGGCTGATTCATGTCAATGTATGGCAAAAACTACTACAATATTGTAATTAGCCTCCAACTAATAAAAATAAATGGAATAAAAAACACACACAAAAAATAAAATGCAAAAGACTTTAAGAAACTAAGATTTTACAAAATTTGCTAGATGGATATAATCAACTACATTAAATGACTCAGAATCTTTTTGAATTTTAGAAGTATGACTCAAAATAAAAATTTACATTATACAGAATTTCAGTGATGAATATAAAAAGCATATAGGATATGTACTGACTCTGGGAAGACATACGGTTCATTTTGTACATATAAATCTACATATTAGCTTGGTTCAAAATTACTTCTCTCCCCCAAATTTAGAATCTATCCTCTAAGTAATTAGCCACCAACTAATAAAAATAAATGAAAAAAAAAAGATAACACAGAAGGATGTACTCTAGATGAGAGATGGACAAGCTTTTCCTGTAAAGAGCTAGACGGTAAATACTGGGCGATACTGCCTGTGCTGTGAGTACTCAAGTCAGTCATTGTACAGCTACAGTAGCCACTGATACCAGAACAAATGGATACGGTTGTATACGAATAAAATCTTATTTTCAGAAGCTAAAAAAAATTAAAAAATGAAAAATAAAAATAAATAAGTTTTTGGAGGCTCAAAAACAAACAACCCCCCCCAAAAAAACAACCTACATCATGATTTTTTCTTTAACAGTGTTATGTTAGAAAAAACCTCAAAATCTTTTTCTCTTCTTTATATTTATGTTGGTGTATGAAATCTCCTCCTGCTGTTGATAACTCTTTCTCAATATGTTTCTCAGCTGTTTTAATAATCTACCCTATACCACAGACCTATATAAGACCTGTTTGTCTCATTACTCTTTTCTGTTTCCATTATTTTAAAATTTGTGACTACCTCCTGAAATAATTTATTTCTTCTCTGTATAATCTCCTATTAGTTTGACCAAAGTCTCTGAACTGGTCTAGAAGACCGTTTAAACTTCACAGTGATTTCAGAATCAAATGAGAAAGACTCATTACAATTTTGATATTCCCTGTGTCTAAATTGGTCTTGTTATTTATTAATTTCAAATGCAACCAGCATCTGCATAGCTTCTTCTCCCCTCCGTATTAGTTAATGGAAAAATAACCTTTCTAGGATGCTGTCATCTGGCAAAGAGAAAAAATTCCTGGACATAATATAAGAAAATGATAATCATAAAGATATCTCCCTTTCCAGTGACCAGCTCTCATAGCCTTTTCTTCCTCAAATTATTGATTGCCATACTTAACATATATATATATAAATATAAAATTAATCAGAAATAGAGTGGCAGAGATTTAGTTAGATTTAATAAACCCTGTGCCTTGACATTACAGAATTTTATGCAATAAAATTATGTTAAATGATTAATCAAAAAGGAAATAAACTAAATCATTTATAAATCTGTTTTAGATTTTCCCAGGAATTAGCCTAATTTATATATTTAAAGGTTCATATCCTAAAGTACTTATATCATGTAAGCTATTGAAGCATTTGTACTTTCTTCTAGAATGCAGAAAAAAATCAGGTTCAAGTCTAAGACATTATGAAGGTACTCTTTACAGTCTAGAAAACCTTTTTTAATGAATTAGGAAAAAAAAAACCAATGTATTTATGTTGTGATTTGTTGTTGTTGTTGTTTAGTTGCTAAGTCATGTCTGACTCTTTTGTGACCCCATGGACTGTAGCCTGCCAGGTTCCTCTGTTCATGAGATTTTCCAGGCAAGAAGAGTGGAAGGGTTGCCATTTCCTTTTCCAGGGGATCTTCCTGAACCCTTCTGCATTGGCAGATAGATTCTTTACCACTGAGACACCAGGGAAGCCCAAGAGAGGAGCTATATCATTGCTAATTTTATATTTTAAAAAGGAATAGGTTTTTTAGCATCTTATTAATTATACACACAAGGGATCCTACTGGGTAGGATAATTAAACAATCCAAAAACAAAGTTTTCCTTGGGATAAATGATCAGAAGACACTAATTATATATAATAAAACTAACTCATATATCATATTTTAATAAGAGGTGAAGTATACCCTCAGTAGTATACCCCTAAATAACTGAGTTTATTAAAAATCTGTAACAGAATGAATAAGACCAGCATCACATTAGTTTTATCATTGAAAACTTGATTTTAGGGAGTTCCCTGGTGATCTAGGGTTTAGGATTTGGCATTTTCACAATGGAGGCCCACAATTACTCCCTGGTCAGGGAAATGAGATCCTGAGTGTGGTGAGACAAAAAGAAATTTTTTTTTTTTTTGGATAACTTTCCCCTGAGGTTTGGGAATTTCCTGACAGTCGAGTAGTTAGGGCTTGGCACTTTGACCTCAGAAGCCAAGTCAAATGGTCAAAAAAAAAAGAAAAGAAAAGAAAAAACAAAATTTAAAATAGCCTAAAAAACTTGACTAAATTCCACTGTAATGGCATCAAATGCCATCAAACTCACCACATTAGACTGTATCTTATTCAGCAAATCCTTGAAGAGATTGTTGAAAAATTACTCATTTTATAATATGCTATGGCTTCTTCCAGGCAATAAATTTGGGTAATTTTTCCAGTAGTCATGTATGGATGTGAGAGTTGGACTATAAAGAAAGCTGAACACTGAAAAATTGATGCTTTTGAACCATGGTGTTGGAGAAGACTCTTGAGAGTCCCTTGGACTGCAAGGAGATCCAACCAGTCCATCCTAAAGGAAATCAATCCTGAATAGTTGCTGGAAGGACTGATGCTGAAGCTGAAACTCCAATACTTTGGCCACCTGATGTGAAGAACTGATTCGTTTGAAAAGACCCTGATGCTGAGAAAGATTGAAGGTGGGAGGAGAAGGGGATGACAGAGGATGAGATGGTTGAATGGCATCATCGACTCAATGGACATGAGTTTGAGTAAACTCTGGGAGCTTGTGATGGACAGGGAGGCTGGCATGCTGCAGTCCATTGGGTTGCAAAGAGTCGGACATGACTGAGCGACTGAACTGAACTGAACTGAACTGAAAGATTGTTTCAATATACAAAGTCTAACACAAGAAAAGCAGTAGCTCAAAACTCAATTTATTAATAAATTAGTAATTTAGCAATAAACTCAATTAATTATTAAATAACATATTATTAAATTAATAGCCAATATTAATAAAACAAGGTGTAGCTTTATACTTATTGGGGAGTTATGCCCTTGGATTATAACATTTAGGAGACTTGCACTGGTACAAAAAAATAAGAAAGTAAGACAATTTGATATTAGTAATTTTAAGGTCTCTCTATCATATAAGTTGTAACAAATTAAAAAGAAGATGTCATAGTTTCATGTGTCAACTTGACAGAACTGATGAACACCCATATAGCTAGTAAAATATTTCAGAGTGTGTCTGTAAGGGTGTTTTTGGGAAGGATTAACATTTGAATCTGTAGACTGGCTAAAGAAGATGGCCCTCAACAAAGCAAGTGGGCATCCTCCAATCTACTGAACAAAAGACTGACTAGAACAAAAAGGCAGAGGAAAGGTGAATATGATCTCCACTTGAAACTAGGCAACATCTTATCTTGCTTTGGCACTGACAGTTCTGGTTCATGGGGCTTCAATCTTGGACTAGGATTTCCAAGATTGGCACCCTGGTTTTGTTTATTTGTATTTTTTGCCTTGCTGTGTGTCATGGAGGGATTGAAACTTCACCCCCTGCAGTGACAGTGCAAAATCTTAACCATTGGACAACTAGGCATGTCCAGGCTCCCTGGTTTTAAAGACTTCAAATTTGTTTCCCTTGTGGCTTAGTTGGCAACGAATCCACCTGCAATGCAGGAGACCTGGGTTTAATCCCTGTGTTGGAAAGATCCCCTGGAGAAGGGAAAGACTACCCACTCTAGTATTCTTGCCTGGAGAATTCCATGGACTATGGACTATATAGTCCATGGTGTCACAAGAGTTAGACATGACTGAGTGATATTCATATTCACTTTTTCAAACTTGAACTAGAACTTAAACCATGAATTTCCCTGGTTCTCCAGTTTGCAGATGGCAGATTGTTGGATTTCTCAGACTTCATGATCATGTGTTTCAATTACTATGATAAATCTCACCTTATATCTATCAATTCAGTTCAGTTGCTCAGTTGTGTCCAATTCTTTGCAAACCAATGTACTGCAGCACACCAGGATTTCCTGTCCATTGACTGTTCCAGCTTGCTCAAACTCAAGTCCATTGAGTCGGTGATGCCATCAACCATCTCATCCTCTGTCATCCCTTCTCCTCCCACCTTCAATCATTCCCAGTATCAGGGTCTTTTAAGTGAGTCAGTTCTTCACATCTGGTATTGGAGTTTCAGCTTCAACATCAGTCTTTCCAATGAATATTCAGGACTGATTTTCTTTAGGATGGACTGTTGGTTGATCTCCTTGCAGTCCAAGGGACTCTCAAGAGTCTTCTCCAACACCACAGTTCAAAAACATCAATTTTTTGGCATTCAGCTTTCTTTATAGTCCAACTCTCACATCCATACATGACTACTGGAAAAAACCATAGCTTTGACTAGATGGACCTTTGTTGGCAAAGTAATGTCTCTGCTTTTTAATATGCTGTTTAGGTTGGTCATAACTTTCCTTCCAAAGAGCAAGTGTCTTTTAATTTCATGGCTGCAGTCACCATCTGCAGTGATTTTGCAGCCCCCCAAAATAAAGTCTCTCACTGTTTCCATTGTTCCCCCATCTATTTGCCATGAAGTGATGGGGCCAGATGCCATGATCTTATTTTTTGAATGTTGAGTTTTAAGCCAACTTTTTCACTCTCCTCTTTCACTTTCATAAAGAGGTTCTTTAGTTCTTCTTCACTTTCTGCCATAAGGGTGGTATCATCTGCAATAACCTTTTATCTGAGGTTATTGATATTTCTCCTGGCAGTCTTGATTCTAGCTTGTGCTTCCTCCAGTCCAGCGTTTCTCATGATGTACTCTGAATATAAGTTAAATAAGCAGGGTGACAATATACAGCCTTGATGTACTCCTTTTCCTATTTGGAACAGTCTTTTGTTCCATGTCCAGTTCTAACTGTTGCTTCTTGACCTGCATACAGATTTCTCAGGAGGCAGGTCAGGTGGTCTGGTATTCCCATCTCTTTCAGAGTTTTCCACAGTTTGTTGTGATAC
This sequence comes from Odocoileus virginianus, assembly GCF_023699985.2. Taxonomy (NCBI): domain Eukaryota; kingdom Metazoa; phylum Chordata; class Mammalia; order Artiodactyla; family Cervidae; genus Odocoileus; species Odocoileus virginianus. The sequence continues at coordinate 535,458 of NW_027224283.1, forward strand.
ACAGAGTCAAAGGCTTTTAGCATAGTCAATAAAGCAGAAGTAGATGTTTTTCTGGAACTCTCTTGCTTTTTCAATGACCCAACAGATGTTGGCAATTTGATCTCTGGTTCTTCTGCCTTTTCTAAATCCAGCTTGAGCATCTGGAAGTTCACAGTTCATGTACTGTTGAAGCCTGGCTTGGAGAATTTTGAGCATTACTTTGCTAGTGTGTGAGATGAGTGCAACTGTGTGGTAGTTTGAACATTCTTTGGCATTGCCTTTCTTTAGGATTGGAATGAAAACTGACCTTTTCCAGTCCTGTGGCCACTGATGAGTTTTCCAAATTTGCTGGCATATTGAGCGCAGCACTTTCACAGCATCATCTTTAGGATTTGAAAGAGCTCAACTGGAATTCCATCACCTCCACTATCTTTGTTTGTAGTGATGCTTCCTAAGGTCCACTTGACTTTGCATTCCAGGATGTCTGGCTCTAGGTGAGTGATCACACCATCGTGGTTATCTGGGTCATGAAGATATTTTTTGTATAGCTCTTCTGTGTATTCTTGCCACCTCTTCTTAATATCTTCTGCTTCTGTTAGGTCCATACCATTTCTGTCCTTTATTGTGCCCATCTTTGCATGAAATGTTTCCTTGGTATCTCTAATTTTCTTGAAGAGATCTCTAATCTTTCCCATTCTATTGTTTTCCTCTATTTCTTTGCACTGATCACTGAGGAAGGCTTTTTTAAAAAAATCTCTTCTTGCTATTCTTTGAAACTCTGCATTCAAATAGGTATATCTTTCCTTTTCTCCTTTGCCTTTTGCTTCTCTTCTTTTCTCAGCTATTTGTAAGGCCTCCTCAGACAACCATTTTTCCTTTTTGCATTTCTTTTTCTTGGGGATGGTCTTGATCACTGCCTCCTGTACAATGTCACAAACCTCCGTCCATAGTTCTTCAGGCACTCTGTCTATCAGATCTAATCCCTTGAATCTATTTGTCACTTCCACTGTATAATTGTAAGGGATTTGATTTAGGTCACACCTGAATGGTCTAGTTGTCACCCCCACTTTCTTCAATTTAAGTGAATTTGGCAATAAGGAGTTCATGACCTGGGCTATAGTCGGCTCCCGGTCTTGTTTTTGCTGACTGTATACAGCTTCTCCATCTTTGGCTGCAAAGAGTATAATCATCTGATTTCGGTGTTGACCATCTGGTGATTTCCATGTGTAGAGTCTTCTCTTGTGTTGTTGGAAGAGGGTGTTTGCTATGACCAGTGCATTCTCTTGGGAAAACTCTATTAGCCTTTGCCCTGCTTCATTTTGTACTCCAAGCCCAAATTTGCCTGTTACTCCAGGTGTTTCTTGCCTTCCTACTTTTGCATTCCAGTCCCCTATAATGAAAAGGACATCTTTTTTGGGTGTTCATTCTAGGAGGTCTGTAGGTCTTCATAGAACCATTCAACTTCAACTTCCTAAGCATTGGTTGGGGCATAGACTTGGATTACTGTGATACTGAATGGTTTGCCTTGGAAATGAACCGAGATCATCTATACTTATATCTAATTTATATCTCCTATTGTTATAGTTATGTACAGTTTACTGTTTATACAGATTACATATATCCTATTGATTCATTTTCTCCAGAAAACTCTGATTAATACAAATATTGTTACCAAGAAAGATTCCAGGGGAACAAAATTTTAAGGATGAGTTTGGTGAATTGATTCTGGGGTTTCTGGAATGGCTATCCAAGCTGATTAGATTTAAAGATGCTAATAATTTTATTTCCCATAATAAAGAGAGCCCTGATAATCTATGGCATGCATAGAGACATGTAATATATTACATGTAGAGACATGTAATATATCTATATCAGCTATTCTATAATAAATCTCATCCTGAATTATACCTATATCTAATTTGTGTCTCCTATTTGTTATGGCTATGTACAGTTTACTCTTCAGAAATAATTGAAAACTTCAAGGGAGCATTCCACCCAAAGATGGCACAATAAAGGATAAAAATGGTAGAGACCTAGTAGATGCTGAAGAGATCAAGAAGAGATGGAAAGAATACATGGAAGAACTGTATAAAAAAGATCTTAATGAACTGGATTATGATGTGGTTAGTCACCCAGAGCCAGACATTCTGGAGTGCGAAGTCAAGTGGGCCTTAAGAAGCAGAGTTGTTAATAAAGTTAGTGGATACAGTGAAATTCCAGCAGAACTATTCAAATCCCTAAAGGAGGATGCCATCAAGGTTTTGTCTATCTATCTCTGTTTCATTGACTATGCTAAAGCCTTTGACTGTGTGGATCATGACAAACTGTGGAAAGCTCTTAGAGAGATGGGAATACCAGACCATCTTACCTGTCTCCTGAGAAACCTGTATGCGGGTCAAGAAGCAACAGTTAGAACCCTGTATGGAACAACTGATTGGTTCAAGATTGAGAAAGGAGTACGACAGGGCTGTCTGCTGTCACCCTGTTTGTTTAACCTATATGCTGAGCACATCATGAGAAATGCCAGGCTGGATGAGTTACAAGCTGGAATCAAGATAGGCAGGAGAAACATCAACAACCTCAGATATGCAGATGATACCACTCTAATGGCAGAAAGTGAAGAGGAACTGAAGAGCCTCTTGATAAGGGTGAAGGAGGAGAGTGAAAGAGTTGGCTTAAAACTAAATATTAAAAAAACTAAGATCATGGCATTCGGCCCTATTAGTGCATCACAAACGGAAGGGGAAAAGATGGAAGTAGTGACAGACTTCCTCTTCTTGGGCTCCAAAATCACTGAGAATGGTGACTGCAGCCTTGAAATCAGAAGATGATTGCTTCTTGGCGGGAAAGCGATGACAAACCTAGACTGTGTTGAAAAGCAGAGACATTACTCTGCTGACAAAGGTCTGTATAGTCAAGGCTATGGTCTTCCCAGTGGTCATGTATGGTTGTGAGAGCTGGACTGTAAAGAAGGACAGAATGCCAAAGAATTGATGCCTTTGAACTGTGGTGCTGGAGAAGACTCCTGAAAGTCCCTTGGACAGCAAGGAGATCAAACCAGTCAATCTTAAGGGAGATAACCCTGAATATTCACTGGAAGGACTGATGCTGAAGCTGAAGCTCCAGGATTTTGGTCATCTGATGTGAACAGATGACTCATTGGGAAAAGTTCTGATGCTGGGAAAGATTGGGGGCAGAAGGAGAAGAGGGCATCAGAGGATGAGATGGCTGGACAGCATCACCGATGCAATGAACATGAACTTGGGCAAACTCCAGGAGATGGTGAGGGACAGGGAGGCCTGGTGTGCTGCAGTCCATGGGGTCGCAAAGAGTCAGACACGACTGGGTGACTGAACAACAGCAACTCTTTTCTTTTTTTTTTTAGTTGTTAGAGCTGAGATTTATTTTTTAAATATGCATATACACACAACATATGATAAATATACATATAATTGCCATAAGCTTTAGATTTTTATTACATTTTGTGATATGGTCAATGGGAGTTTACAAAAAAGAAAAAATATGGAACGCTTCATGAATTTGCGTGTCATCCTTGCGCAGGGGCCATGCTAATCTTCTCTGTATCGTTCCAATTTTAGTGTATGTGCTGCCGAAGTGAGCACAACAGCAACTCTTAATAAACCACCAAAAAGAAACAAGAAACTAAGTGACTCTGTATTCGATATTTTTGAACATGCTTTGAAAACAAAGGGGTATAATGACCCTTTGGTCATTTGGTGGTTGTTCCTAAGGTCACTAATAAAAGTAGTCAGGGAAAGGATGAATTAGGGGATTCAAATTCCCAGCTCAGGTACTGCATGTATGACCTAAAATGCTTCATTTTTCTCTGAAGGAGATCCTCATCTCCTATAGATTAAAGGCTGAAATTGCTGAAGGTTAACTGCAGAATCTGATCCAGCAAAAGTTGTCTCTCTACCCTCAGTGGCAGTGGCATCTCCAGCCCCAGAGGTAGTGGCCTCTCTACTCACTTTCATCTGAGGTCATAAAAGAAGTCTCAACAAATTTAATAAATTGACATCACATAAAGTATCTTCTCTGACTACAGTGAGATGAAGCTAGATATCAATAACAAAAGGAAAATGAAAAATTTACAAATATATGAATATTTTAAACAACACAAAATAGACAACCAATAAGCCACAGAAGAAATCACAAAGGAAATTAGAAAATACTTAGGGGGGAGGAGCCAAGACGGCGGAGGAATAGGACGGGGAGACCACTTTCTCCCCTAAAATTCACCGAAAGAACATTTGAACGCTGAGCAAATTTCACAAAACAACTTCTGATCGCTAGCAGAGGACATCGGGCGCCCAGAAAAGCAGCCCATTGTCTTTGAAGGGAGGTAGGACGAAATATAAAAGATAAAAAGGGAGTCAAAAGAGCTACGGACGGAGACCCATCCCGGGAAGGGAGTCTTAACAGAGGAAGTTTCCAATCACCAGGAAACCCTCGCACTTGCGGGACTGGGGGAAGTTTTCGGCAATCTAACTGGGAGGAAAAATTAAACAAGGCTCACAGATTACGTGCCTAAAAGCAACTCCCAGCAGAAAAGTACCCCAGATGCCCGTACCCGCCAGCAACAAGCGGGGACGGAATGGAGAGGAGCGGGGGCATTGCTTAGGGTAAGGACCGGCCCGAAGACCCTGAGAGCAATCGGAGGGAGCTTTTTTAAACTGTGGGATAGCAAGGGACAAAATTAACCGGCCCAAACACACTGCCGGCGGTTCGCAAAACAAAGGGACTGAGAAACTCCAGAGAAGAGCCGGCCCATCCCGCTGGAGGTAGGAGGCAGGGGGGAGGGGAAAAGGGCAAACTCAGCCCCTGAGAAGCCACCCCCTCCCACACTGCAAACAGGCCCCCGGTTCCTATCTAAAGACTTCCTGAGACCCGACTGGCGGCGCGCGCTGGGGCCGCGGAGGGAAAAAGCGCGCCGTACCCGGGGAGAGAGGGCGCCCAAGCCTCTGGCTGCCTGGGCCGCTCGCCGCGGAGGGAAAAGGCGCGCCGCACCCGGGGAGAGTGCGCCCAAGCCTCTGGCTGCCTGGGCCGCTCGCCGCGGAGGGAAAAGGCGCGCCACATCCGGGGAGAGTGTGCCCAAGCCTCTGGCTGCCTGGGCCGCTCGCCGCGGAGGGAAAAGGCGCGCTGCATCCGGGGAGAGTGCGCCCAAGCCTCTGGCTGCCTGAACCGCTCAGGCGGGGAAGGCACAAAACGCAGGCGCAACCGAATCCGCGCTTTTGTGGAGTACCCGAAAACTGGAACCGCACTCAACGCAGGGCCCGCTCCATATAGAGCAGCCGGGAGCCTGAGCAGTGTAGACGGGGAAAGCACAGACACCCGTGAGCGGGGCAAACCCAGTGTGGCCGGAACACGGTGAGCGCTATCCACACAGAGCGGTGTCTGTCTGCAGCGCCCCGCCCTCCCCGTAGCAGGACTGAACTGAACTAGAGAACCTAAATAAGAGATCACCTCCGCCCGCCTGTGTCAGGGCGGAAATTAGACACCGAAGAGACGGCAAATAGAAGCCAAATAAACAAAGGGAACCGCTTCAGAAAGGACCGGTGCAACAGATTAAAATCCCTGAAGGTAACACCGACTACACCGGAAGGGGCCTATAGATATTGAGAAGTGTAAGCTGGAAAGAGGAGCTATCTGAAATTGAACTGAACCTACACTGGCCGCAACTCCAGAGAAATTCCTAGATATATATGTATATATATTTTTTTAATTAAAAAAAATTTTTTTTCTTTCCTTTTTAAAATTTTTTATTTTTTCTCTTTTATTTTCTTTTAAAATTCCCTATTACTCCCCCATTACTCCTCAACTTTCATTTTCATATATTTTTACGATTTTTTTAATTAGGGAAAAAATTTTTTTTTCTTTTTTTTTCTTTTTCTTGTTTTTCTCTCCTATTTCCTTTTAAAGTCCTCTAATACTCCTCTATTATTCCTTAATTTTCATTTTCATTTCACTATAACCTTGCCAAAAAAAAAAAGAGAGAAACCCTATTTTTAAACTGAACTTCATATACATTTCTAAATTTTTTTTGTGTTTTTGTTTTTAAATATTGTATTTCAAAGAGTCTAACCTCTACACTAGATTTTTAATCTTTGTTTTTCAGTATGTGATATAAATTTTGGACATTTAAGAATCCAATATTCAGTTCCCATTTCTATTCAGGAGTGTGGTGATACTCTCCCACTTTTGACTCTCTGTTTTCTACCTCAGAACACCTCTATTTCCTCCTTTCCCCTTCTCTTCCCAATCTAACTCTGTGAATCTTTGTGGGTGTCTGGGCTACTTAGAACACTTTGGGAACAGATAACTTCGTAGATCTGTCTCTCTCCTCTTGAGTCCCCTTTTTCTCCTCCTGCTCACTTCTACCTCCTTCCTCCCTCTCCTATTCTTCATGTAACTCTGTGAACCTCTCTGGTTGTCCCTCATGGTGGAGAATCTTTTCACCATTAACCTAGAAGTTTTATTATCAGTGCTGTATAGTTGGAGAAGTCTTGAGACTATTGGAAGAATAAAACTGAAATCCAGAGGCAGGAGACTTAAGCCCAAAACCTGAGAAAACCAGAAAACTCCTGACTACACAGAACATTAAGGAATAAGAGACCATCCAAAAGCCTCCATACCTACACCAAAACCAACCACCACCCAAGAGCCAATAAGCTCCAGTACAAGACATACCACGCAAATTCTTTAGCAACGCAGGAACATAGACCTGAGTGTCAACATACAGGCTGTCCAAAGTCACACCTAACACATAGACCCATTGCAAAACTCATTACTGGACACTCCATTGCACTCCAGAGAGAAGAAATCCAATTCCACACACCAGAATGCTGACACAAGCTTCCCTAACCAGGAAACCTTGACAAACCAATCATCCAACCCCACCCACTGGGTGAAACCTCCACAATAAAAAGGAACCACAGACCACAAGAATACAGAAAGCCCACTCCAGACACAGCAATCTAAACAAGATGAAAAGGCAGAGAAATACCCAACAGGTAAAGGAACATGAAAAAAGTCCACCAAGTCAAACAAAAGAGGAGGAAATAGGGAATCTATCTGAAAAAGAATTTAGAATAATGATAATAAAAATGATCCAAAATCTTGAAAACAAAATGGAGTTACAAATAAATAGCCTGCAGACAAAGATTGAGAAGATGCAAGAAATGTTTAACAAGGACCTAGAAGAAATAAAAAAAGTCAATTAAAAATGAATAATGCAATAAATGAGATCAAAAACACTCTGGAGGGAACCATGAGTAGAATAACAGAGACAGAAGATAGGATAAGTGAGTTAGAAGATAAAATGGTGGAAATAAATGAAGCAGAGAGGAAAAAAGAAAAAAAGAATTAAAAGAAATGAGGACAACCTCAGGGACCTCTGGGACAATGTGAAATGCCCCAACATTTGAATCATAGGGTTCCCAGAAGAAGAAGACAAAAAGAAAGGCCATGAGAAGTTACTCGAGGAGATAATAGCTGAAAACTTCCCTAAAATGGGGAAGGAAATAGCCACTCAAGTCCACGAAACCCAGAGAGTCCAAAACAGGATAAACCCAAGGCGAAACACCCCAAGACACATATGAATCAAATTAACAAAGATCAAACACAAAGAACAAATATTAAAAGCAGCAAGGCAGAAACAACAAATAACACACAAAGGGATTCCCATAAGGATAACAGCTGATCTATCAATAGAAACCCTTCAGGCCAGAAGGGAATGGCAGGACATACTTCAAGTAATGAAAGAGAATAACCCACAACCTAGATTACTCTACCCAGCAAGGATCTCATTCAAATATGAAGGAGAAATCAAAAGCTTTACAGACAAGCAAAAGCTGAGAGAATTCAGCACCACCAAACCAGCTCTTCAACAAATGCTAAAGGATCTTCTCTAGAGAGGAAACACAGAAAGGTGGTGTAAACGTGAACCCCAAACAACAAAATAAATGGCAACGGGACCATACCTATCAATAATTACCTTAAATGTAAATGGGTTGAATGCCCCAACCAAAAGACAAAGGCTGGCTGAATGGATACAAGAGCAAGACCCTATATATGCTGTCTACAAGAGACCCACCTCAAAACAAGGGACACATACAGACTAAAAGTGAAGGGCTGGAAAAAAATATTCCATGCAAACAGAGACCAAAAGAAAGCAGGAGTCGCAATACTCATATCAGATAAAATAGACTTTCAAATAAAGGCTGTGAAAAGAGACAAAGATGGACACGACATAGTGATCAAAGGATCAATCCAAGAAGAAGATATAACAATTATAAATATATATGCACCCAACATAGGAGCACCGCAATATGTAAGGCAAACACTAACGAGTATGAAAGAGGAAATTAATAGTAACACAATAATAGTAGGAGACTTTAATACCCCACTCACAACTATGGATAGATCAACTAAACAGAAAATGAACAAGGAAACACAAACTTTGAAGGACACAATGGACCAGCTAGACTTAATTGACATCTATAGGACGTTTCACCCCAAAACAATCAACTTCACCTTTTTCTCAAGTGCACACGGAACCTTCTCCAGGATAGATCACATCCTGGGCCATAAATCTAGTCTTGGTAATTTCAAAAAAAATGAAATCATTCCAGTCATCTTTTCTGACCACAGTGCAGTAAGATTAGATCTCAATTACAGGAAAAAAATTATTAAAAATTCAAACATATGGAGGCTAAACAACACGCTTCTGAATAACCAACAAATCATAGAAGAAATCAAAAGAGAAATCAAAATATGCATATAAATGAATGAAAATGAAAACACAACAACCCAAAAACTATGGGACACTGTAAAAGCAATGCTAAGGGGAAGATTCATAGCATTACAGGCCTACCTCAAGAAACAAGAAAAAAGTCAAATAAATAACCAACTCTACACCTAAAGCAACTAGAGAAGGAAGAAATGAAGAACCCCAGGGTTAGTAGAAGGAAGGAAATCTTAAAAATTAGGGCAGAAATAAATGCAAAAGAAACTAAAGAGGCCATAGCAAAAATCAACAAAGCTAAAAGCTGGTTTTTTGAAAAAATAAACAAAATTGACAAACCATTAGCAAGACTCATTAAGAAACAAAGGGAGAAGAATCAAATTAACAAAATTAGAAACGAAAATGGAGAGATCACAACAGACAACACTGAAATACAAAGGATCATAAGAGACTACTACCAGCAGCTCTATGCCAATAAAATGGACAACTTGGAAGAAATGGACAAGTTCTTAGAGAAGTATAACTTTCCAAAATTGAACCAGGAAGAAATAGAAGATCTTGACAAACCCATCACAAGCAAGGAAATTGAAACTGTCATCAGAAATTTTCCAGCAAACAAAAGCCCAGGACCAGATGGCTTCACAGCTGAATTCTACCAAAAATTTACAGAAGAGCTAACACCTATCTTACTCAAACTCTTCCAGAAAATTGCAGAAGAAGGTAAACTTCCAAACTCATTCTATGAGGCCACCATCACCCTAATTCCAAAACCAGATAAAGATGCCACAAAAAAAGAAAACTACAGGCCAATATCACTGATGAACATAGATGCAAAAATCCTTAACAAAATTCTAGCAAACAGAATCCAACAACATATTAAAAAAAATCATACATCATGACCAAGTGGGCTTTATCCCAGGAATGCAAGGATTCTTTAATATCCGCAAATCAATCAATGTAATACACCACATTAACAAATTGAAAGATAAAAACCATATGGTTATCTCAATAGATGCAGAAAAAGCCTTTGACAAAATTCAACATCCATTTATGATTAAAACTCTCCAGAAAGCAGGAATAGAAGGAATATACCTCAACATAATAAAAGCTATATATGACAAACCCACAGCAAGCATCACCCTCAATGGTGAAAAATTGAAAGCATTTCCCCTGAAATCAGGAACAAGACAAGGGTGCCCACTCTCACCGACTACTATTCAACATAGTTTTGGAAGTGTTGGCCACAGCAATCAGGGCAGAAAAAGAAGTAAAAGGAATCCAGGTAGGAAAAGAAGAAGTGAAACTCTCTCTGTTTGCAGATGACATGATCCTCTACATAGAAAACCCTAAAGACTCTACCAGAAAATTACTAGAGCTAATCAACGAATACAGTAAAGTTGCAGGATATAAAATTAACACACAGAAATCTCTTGCATTCCTATACACTAACAATGAGAAAACAGAAAGAGAAATTAAGGAAACAATACCATTCACCATTGCAACAAAAAGAATAAAATACTTAGGAGTATATCTACCTAAAGAAACAAAAGACCTATACATAGAAAACTATAAAACACTGATGAAAGAAATCAAAGAGGACACAAACAGATGGAGAAATATACCGTGTTCATGGATTGGAAGAATCAATATTGTCAAAATGGTTATACTACCCAAAGCAATTTATAGATTCAATGCAATCCCTATCAAGCTACCAACGGTATTTTTCACAGAACTAGAACAAATAATTTCACAATTTGTATGGAATTCAAAAACCCTCGAAAAGCCAAAGTAACCTTGAGAAAGAAGAATGGAACTGGAGGAATCAACCTACCTGACTTCAGACTATACTACAAAGCCACAGTCATCAAGACAGTATGGTACTGGCACAAAGACAGAAATATAGATCAATGGATCAGAATAGAAAGCCCAGAGATAAATCCATGTACCTATGGACACCTTATCTTCGACAAAGGAGGCAAGGATATACAATGGAAAAAAGACAACCTCTTTAACAAGTGGTGCTGGGAAAACTGGTCAACCACCTGTAAAAGAATGAAACTAGAACACTTTCTAACACCATACACAAAAATAAACTCAAAATGGATTAAAGATCTATATGTAAGACCAGAAACTATAAAACTCCTAGAGGAGAACATAGGCAAAACACTCTCTGACATAAATCACAGCAGGATCCTCTATGACCCACATCCCAGAATTTTAGAAACAAAAGCAAAAATAAACAAATGGGACCTAATGAAACTTAAAAGCTTTTGCACAACAAAGGAAACTATAAGCAAGGTGAAAAGACAGCCCTCAGATTGGGAGAAAATAATAGCAAACGAAGCAACAGACAAAGGATTAATCTCAAAAATATACAAACAACTCCTCCAGCTCAACTCCAGAAAAATAAATGACCCAATCAAAAAATGGGTCAGAGAATTAAACAGACATTTCTCCAAGGAAGACATACAGATGGCAAAAAAACACATGAAAAGATGCTCAACATCAGTCATTATCAGAGAAATGCAAATCAAAACCACAATGAGGTACCACTACATGCCAGTCAGGATGGCTGCTATCCAAAAGTCTACAAGCAATAAATGCTGGAGAAGGTGTGGAGAAAAGGGAACCCTCTTACACTGTTGGTGGGAATGCAAATTAGTATAGCCACTATGGAAAACAGTGTGGAGATTTCTTAAAAATCTGGAAATAGAACTGGCATATGACCCAGCAGTCCCACTTCTGGGCATACACACTGAGGAAACCAGATCTGAAAGAGACACGTGCACCCCAATGTTCATTGCAGGATTGTTATAATAGCCAGGACATGGAAGCAACCTAGATGTCCATCAGCAGACGAATGGATGAGGAAGCTGTGGTACATATACACCATGGAATATTACTCAGTCATTAAAAAGAATTCATTTGAATCAGTTCTAATGAGATGGATGAAACTGGAGCCCATTATACAGAGACTGGAGCCCATTATACAGAGCGAAGTAAGCCAGAAAGATAAAGACCAACACAGTATACTAACACATATATATGGAATTTAGAAAGATGGTAACGATAACCCTATATGCAAAACAGAAAAAGAGACTCAGATGTATAGAACAGACTTGTGGACTCTGGGAGAAGGCAAGGGTGGGATGTTTCAAGAGAACAGCATCAAAACATGTATATTATCTAGGGTGAAACAGATCACCAGCCCAGGTTGGGTGCATGAGACAAGTGCTCGGGCCTGGTGCACTGGGAAGACCCAGAGGGATCGGGTGGAGAGGGAGGTGGGAGGGGGGACCAGGATGGGGAATACATGTAAATCCATGGCTAATTCATTTCAATGTTTGACAAAAACCACTGCAATGATGTAAAGTAATTAGCCTCCAACTAATAAAAATAAATGAAAAAAAAAAAAAAAAGAAAATACTTAGGTATTTAGGTAATACTTTAGGTAAACCAAAACATAACTTCCAAAACTGGCCCAAGAGGCAAGAAAGGCAGTGTTTAAAGGAAATTTAGGTAGGTAAATACCCATCAATAAAAAAGAAAGATCTGATCAGGAGCCTAACCTTAACAAACTGAGGCGCTAGACAAAGGAAAAACTAAACCTAAAGCATGGAGAACTAAGATAATATAGAAGTATAAGAAAATAATAAAGATTATAACAGAGAGAAATGAAATATAGAATAAAGTGTGGAGAAATGAGTTTATTCAACCTGTGCTTGGGTCCAAGTGGAGTGGAAAATGAAATAAACAAGCAATTACAAAAACTTAAGAACCAGTTAAAAGACTGTATGGCAAGTTAGCACAAGGAAATACCATAAAGTTCTGCAATCATTGGAATCAGTCACCCACCACTGATTTTTCAACCTTCTCCCTTTCTAAGTCTTGAATTAGAATTATAGTTTGTGCTTGGGGAAAACATAACCTTGAAATGAATGTATATATTTCTTCAATCAATTTTTAGTTCATTCCAATTTGACATAAAACTTAAGAGCGTCACTTAAGTTATGAGACCTTCCTAGAAAAACCCCACCCATGTGCTCTGTCTACATTTTGTCTGTAGAAAAAAATTAGTCAAAGAACAAATTGAATCAGAGCAGTGGATAGATGCAGAATGAGACAAAAGCAGTCAGCAAGATGAAACAGTGATGCTTTACCCGCTAAACCAAGCCAAGACCGTTAGTTCTCCCTGACGGACTGTAGGTAACAGTCTTGAACCATGCTCTTTGACCTGGTGTTCAGATCCTGAAACCCCCACCACGTGGAATTTAACTGTGTGCTGCTCACAAGCGCACTGACCTCACACGACTCCTTAGAACCAGAAGGTTGACAGTGCTAACTCCCCATTACCTCACCGCCATCCAATCAGAAGAAAGTCCGCAAGCTGATCATGCCTTGCTCTTTGAACCTTTACTGTAAAACTCCTCACTACCCTCTTCAGGCGGGGACACACACTTTTGAGGACAGTACTCCCCTTTACCTGAAAAAGCAATGAGCTATTTCTTTCTACTTCATCCAAAATTCTGTCTCTAAATTTTTTTTTAAAGCCATCTTTGCACTAATGTTTTTTTAATTTATTTTTTTATTGAAGGATAATTGCTTTATAGAATTTTGTTGTTTCTGTCAAACCTCAATGTGAGTCAGCCATAGGTATACATATATCCCCTCACTCCAGTGTACAGAGGATAAGTTTTGGTGTTAAGAAAGTGGTGATATACAACTGTCTTCACTCTTTCCTCTCTCAATTTGTATTGCTTTATTTCTATTATGAAGCATTCTTTTGTGTTTTAAACTTTCATAGCTTCAAAAGTGTGAAGTGTACATGTTCATACTGTAGTCACATTGCTAAATAATACATTTGTGTGTGAGTGTGTGCATGGGTGTGTTTGTGTGTGTATGCACTCAGTCATGTTCAGTTCTTTGTGACCCCAAGGACTGTAGCCTGCCAGGCTCCTCTGTCCATGGAATTTTTCAGGCAAGAATATTGGAGCAGGTTGCCATTTCCTATTCCAGGGGATCTACCTGATCCAGGGATTGAACATTCGTTTCTTGTGTCTCCTGCATTGGCAGGCAGATTCTTTACAACTGTGCTACCTGGGAAGCCCAAATAATACATTTTACATTTTTCAATTGAAACACCCTACTATATTTTTATAGTTATGTTGTCATTGTTAGAAAATGATTTATCACTATTGCTGAAGACTATTTTATGCATTAGTGTCTTAACTGATGTTTTTAAAAAATTTATACATGTATACTTTTAAAGAGTTTCCTTGAAATTACACTTCTATTATACTGGAGAGGCTGTGCCACATAGTGGAATAGACATATACAATGGAGGTGAATGCTACTGGGTGCAAATAATATTCTCCAGCAATTACTAGCAATACATAGTTTTGCTAGATCTATTCAAACATATTTTGTAGAAAAACACATGTAAATAAAAATAATAAAGATGGTTGCCAGTGGAGGAATGGGAATGAGAAATGGACATACAAGAGAAAAATAAAAAAAAAACAAAATAAAGGAATGGGAATATCTAAAGATAATTATTATACAGCAAGAACCAAGAGAAATGACTTTCAACTGTCTACACAGAAGAAAGAAATGGGACTCATTAAACTTCAATTTTGCCATTCCTGAAAAATTTACCTAGGAGACATGGTTTGAGAATTAGCAAACATATCTTATGTGAGAAAGTTTATTACTCTTATTGTATGATTAGCATTGCTTTCAGTGAACAATGTGAAAAGATTTTAACATTAAAAGATATGTGGGACACTGTTATGAATAAATTTTTTTTGATTTCACAAAATTACACTCATTCTCTCTATATGATTCTTATTCAAAGTTAGAATTTTTATAGAGGTTCTCTTTCTGAAAGTTTAGTCCTTCATGTTTTACATAGGATTTATTCAACTAATATTTCTTTAAAAAACAATACTGATCATACTTGTCTTCACAGGGATTCGTATGCACACTAAACAGATAACAGTAATACTTGAGACCAAATAGATGGGACACTCATGAATTTAGGGGAAGCACAGTGTCTGTGGAAACTAGATAGCAGAGATGCTTGCTGTCTCTGTATCTGCACCTCTGCAGTGTGTGTCCTGGCTGCTTCCATGCACAAGTGACTCTGCCTTTCTCCCTTGAAGGTTGGTTGGTCCTGTGACTTGCTTGACTAATAGAATGTGTGCTGTAGAAGAGATATGTGTCTGGGACTCCAGAGGCCTTGCCTGCTTCTACTCTCTCCCTTGGAGCCTCAAGATCTTACCATGTGAACAATTGTCAGCTGGAGGATAAAGCATCATCTGGAAGAGGGTTCATTTATCTTAGTAAGGCGTCATTCAGCTTGTAAAGTTGTGAGCGAGGCCCCACTTGACAACAAGACCTACTCATCTTTAGTGACATTCATATAAAGAAACCCAGCCAAGATCAGCTAATATCTGCTCAAACAGACAGAAACGTCCCACTGACTCAGAAGCTCAGGCTTTAAACCACTGATTTGGGGATGGTTTGTCATTGCATAATAACAGTGGCAGCACATGGCAGGTGCCCTATGAGGGGCTCCACACAGAAAACTAGGGAGGGACACAGGAAAGGAAGTCTCTGTAAGAGGTGATGCCTCGAGCATAGGTCTAAAAATGAAAGTCACAAACATTCCAGTCTGGACCACTGAAGTTTTTGGTGAGAAATGCAAAAGATAGTAAAGTATAAAATAAACAATTGTAGAACATCTTTCTTTGAGAAATATTAGTGAAGGCTACATCTTATGTTTTTTCAATGTTAAAGATAATCTTTGCCTTTATATTGAGTTCCTTGTCTGTAATACAAGGTTTCCTTGTACTTACAGATTTAATTTTCTTAATGTCTAAAGATTTTAATTTGCTGAGATTTGCTGGCTCCTGTTGGCTTAATTATCTATATTTAGGACTTGTATTGTATTATGTGTTTCAGCACTAGTCTTGTTTTATTATCAAATGGATGGTTTTATGATTTTAATTTTTCAGTAGATTTTAATAAAATCACTGACACCTCACTGGTGAATTAATGTAGAAGCTTCTTCACTTGAGAGAGAATCCAGTGAATCTAAACTCTAAATCTTTGGACTTTAAACTTTCTTTTATAAGGTAGATGTGGATCTCATGTTTTCCTCTCTAGCAATAAAACCCTTTCCTTTTTGCTCAAACTAATCTGTCTTCAGCAGTTAATTCCTGCTTGAGAAGAGCAAATGTAATCATTTATATATATTATATACATATATATATATACTTTTTGTATGTTTACATTTAAAGCAAGACAATGGATACTATGACTCCATTAATATTCCCATCAGTTCAAGAATTCAATTTTTTTTCCACACACGATTTAATAGTTATTTTTTTGATCGTAGCCAGACTACAGTTTAGGTAAGTCCCTTCTCCTAGAAGTATAATTTCATATTTTTTTGATATGAGATGTCATCTTGCAGAAATAGAAGTTGAAATGGTGCACCTTGTTTATTACAACTGGCATTGAAAAGATGGTTTTGGATTTGAGATTAAATAATAACAGTGGTATAAGAAAGTTAATATAAACAGGCAATAGACCAGGGTACATTAATTAAGTGATGAAGATTATGACATTAAGGACAAATGCTCTTTTTAAATTCATATTTTATGCTTAACTTCAACCTTCTTTTACTTCCTTGAAATCAATGACATTCTTTTGATTAAGTCAGTAAAAGCTTCTTTCACTTGCTTGTTCCTCAGGCTATATATAAATGGGTTTAACATGGGGGCAACTGAAGTAGTGAGCACTAACACACCCTTATTAATTGTCACTTCATCCTTTGCTGAAGGTTTGACATAGATGAAGATACAACTGCCATAGCTGATAGAAACCACAATCATGTGAGAAGAACAGGTAGAAAAGGCCTTCATCTTTTGCTGGGCAGAATGGAACTTTATAATGGTCTTGATGATGTATATATATGACAGAATTACACACAGAAATGTCCCAATATCAGTCAGCACAGCAAGGGCAACAACCATCTGTTCTATGAACCATGTGTCTGAACAAGAGATCTTTAGGATAGGGGAAGCATCACAGAGAAAATGGTCAATGACATTATAGTCACAGAATTCCAAATTTAAGCCCAGGCAAAGTGGTGGAAATATGACCAGCCAACCTGCTATCCAACAGCAAATAACAAGTCTTCCACAGACTCTACTGTTCATGATGGTTGCATAATGTAAAGGTTTGCAGATGGCCACATAGCGGTCATAGGACATGATGGCCAGGAGAAAAAATTCTGTTGCTGCAAAAAGGAAGATAAAAAATAGTTGACTGACACAGGCATTATAGGAAATAGTCTTGTCCCCAGTTGATAAGCTGTATAAGAATCTGGGAATGCAGACTGTGGTGAATAAGGTTTCTAAAAAGGAGAAGTGTTTGAGGAAAAAGTACATGGCAGTTTTAAGGCGAGAGTCTACTAAAGTGAGTGTAATGATGGTCAGATTCCCAGTTACACTCAATAAGTAGGAGACAAGCAGAAGTATAAAAATCAGAACCTGCATTGGAGGGTCATCTGTCAGTCCCAGGAGTATGAATGTAGGTAATGATGTATGGTTTCTCATTGCTGACTTCTACTTCTTCTCAAGCTCTTCACAAAGTCAAGTGACATTGGATGGAGAAAACTTGTATGAAATTAAGAGGCCATGGACAATGGGTAAAAAATAAAATCCAACCAATGAATATTCATTTTATTCTTTGACTTGACAATGACTGATCGTAACTCTGGGATTCTCAGGTCTTTTAATGTGCATTATGTTTATAAGTGTCTTCAATATCATGGTTTTCTGAAATAACTTTGTTCTACTGTCCATATTTTTAGATCTCCTTGCATGCTCTTGAATCTCTATTTTTCAATTCACCTAAACTCTGTCTTCGACTGTCTGAAATGCATTTAGTTAATAGAAATAGAAAGGATCATCTATGTGACATGATATTTTGTTTATTATAATATTATTTTTCTCCTATTAATTCTTTACTACTCCCAAGTTTGAATGAACTCACAAGCTGCTTCAAATTTGGTTCCTGTTAAATGCAAATAAATGGCAGGGCTTGACATTTTATACAGAGTCTACATGCCACATGTGCAGTGTGAATGTTTGTTGTTACTGCAATGACCAAAGAAGTTATTTCATTTTATACATTTTACTTTTGGTGTCAGAATTGTCATCCAAATAACACTGATACTTTCCCATTTTGCTATTTATCTTGAAGTTTCTATATAAATACACAATTTTCCCTCCATTTTAACTCTGATAGAAACAGTGTTTGAAATTCTGTTCATGTTCCCATAGA
Source organism: Odocoileus virginianus (assembly GCF_023699985.2). NCBI lineage: Eukaryota > Metazoa > Chordata > Mammalia > Artiodactyla > Cervidae > Odocoileus > Odocoileus virginianus. Next base: position 553,555 of record NW_027224283.1, read on the forward strand.
CTATAAACTAGGAGACACTGGAACATATCCAGGAACATAAAACAAGAATGAGCACTGTCATCTTATTGGTAGTCTCACTGTTGCTAGTGATGAATAGTTAAGTATTGATTTTGTGCTGAAGGCTACTGTTTTGATTAATTTTTACTATAAAATATTTAAATCCTAAAAAAAAAAAAAAAAGAAATCAGTGTTTAATGAGTACTACATAAACAACTAGTCATATACATGTACAGTCAACAAAAACAAGACTGGGAGCTGACTGTGGCTCAGATCATGAACTCCTTATTGCCAAATTCAGACTTAAATTGAAGAAAGTGGGGAAAACCATTAGACCATTCAGGTATGACCTAAATCAAATCCCTTATGACTATACAGTGGAAGTGAGAAATAGATTTAAGGGACTAGATCTGATAGAGTGTCTGATGAACTATGGGTGGAGGTTCATGCTATTGTACAGGAGACAGAAATCAAAACCACCCCCAAGAAAGAAATGCAAAAAAGCAAAATAGCTGTCTGAGGAGGCCTTACAAAGAGCTGTGATAAGAAGAGAAGCAAAAGGCATAGGAGAAAAGGAAAGATATAGCCATTTGAATGCAGAGTTCCAAAGAAAAGAAAGGAGAGATAAGAAAGCCTTCCTCAGTGATCAGTGCAAAGAAATAGAGGAAAACAATAGAATGGGAAAGACTAGAGATCTCTTCAAGAAAATTAGAGATACCAAGGGAAAATTTCATGCAAAGATGGGCTCAATAAAGGACAGAAATAGTAGGGACCTAACAGAAGCAGAAGATATTAAGAAGAGGTGGCAAGAATACACAGAAGAACTATACAAAAAAGATCTTCACAACCCAGATAATCACGATGTGTGTGATCACTCACCTAGAGCCAGACATCCTGGAATGTGAAGTCAAGTGGGCCTTAGGAAGCATCACTACAAACAAAGCTAGTGGAGGTGATGGAATTCCAGTTGAGCTATTTCAGTCCTAAAAGATGATGCTGTGAAAGTGCTGCACTCAATATGCCAGCAAATTTGGAAAACTCAGCAGTGGCCAAAGAACTGGAAAAGGTCAGTTTTCATCCCAATCCCAAAGAAAGGCAATGCCAAAGAATATTCAAACTTCTGAACAACTTCACTCATCTCACATGCTAGTAAAGTAATGCTAAAAATTCTCCAAGATAGGTTTCAGCAATATGTGAACTGTGAACTTCCAGATGTTCAAGCTGGATTTAGAAAAGGCAAAGGAACCAGAGGTCAAATTGCCAACATCTGCTGGATTGTCAAAAAAGCAAGAGAGTTCCAGAAAAACATCTATTTCTGCTTTATTGACTATGCCAAAGCCTTTGACTGTGTGGATCACAATAAACTCTGGAAAATTCTGAAGGAGATGGGAATACCAGACCACCTGACCTGCCTCTTGAGAAACCTATATGCAGGTCAGGAAGCAACAGTTAGAACTGGACATGGAACAACAGACTGGTTCCAAATAGGAAAAGGAGTACATCAAGCTGTATATTGTCACCCTGCTTATTTAACTTATATGCAGAATACATCATGAGAAACACTGGGCTGGAAGAAGCACAAGCTGGAATCAAGACTGCCGGGAGAAATATCAATAACCTCAGATATGCAGATGACACCACCCTTATGGCAGAAAGTGAAGAAGAACTAAAAAGTCTCTTGATAAAAGTGAAAGGAAGATGGCGGAGGAATAGGATGGGGAGACCACTTTCTCCCCTACAAATTCATCGAAAGAACATTTGAACGCTGAGCAAACTTCACAAAACAACTTCTGATCGCTAGCAGAGGACATCAGGCGCCCAGAAAAGCAGCCCATCGTCTTCGAAAGGAGAGAGAGAAGAAATCCAGTTCTATGCACCAGAACACCCATGCAAGCTTACCTAACCAGGAAACCTTGACAAACCAATCATCCAACCCCACCCACTGTGAGAAACCTCCACAATAAAAAGGAACCACAGACCACAAGAATACAGAAAGCCTACTCCAGACACAGCAATCTAAACAAGATGAAAAGGCAGAGAAATACCCAGCAGATAAAACAATATGAAAAATGCCCACCGAGTCAGACAAAAGAGGAGGAGATAGGGAATCTACCTGAAAAAGAATTTAGAATAATGATAATAAAAATGATCCAAAATCTTGAAAACAAAATAGAGCTACAGATAAATAGCCTGGAGACAAAGATTGAGAAGATGCAAGAAATGTTTAATAAGGACCTAGAAGAAATAAAAAGTCAATTAAAAATGAATAATGCAATAAATGAGATAAGAAACACTCTGGAGGGAACCAACAGTAGAATAACGGAGACAGAAGATAGGATAAGTGAGGCAGAAGATAGAATGGTGGAAATAAATGAAGCAGGGAGGAAAAAAGAAAAAAGAATTAAAAGAAATGAGGACAACCTCAGGGACCTCTGGGACAATGTGAAACGCCCCAACATTCGAATCATGGGGTTCCCAGAAGAAGAAGACAAAAAGAAAGGCCATGAGAAGTTACTCGAGGAGATAATAGCTGAAAACTTCCCTAAAATGGGGAAGGAAATAGCCACCCAAGTCCACGAAACCCAGAGAGTCCAAAACAGGATAAACCCAAGGCAAAACACCCCAAGACACATATTAATCAAATTAACAAAGATCAAACACAAAGAACAAATATTAAAAGCAGCAAGGCAGAAACAACAAATAACACACAAAGGGATTCCCATAAGGATAACAGCTGATCTATCAATAGAAACCCTACAGGCCAGAAGGGAATGGCAGGACATACTTCAAGTAATGAAAGAGAATAACCCACAACCTAGATTACTCTACCCAGCAAGGATCTCATTCAAATATGAAGGAGAAATCAAAAGCTTTACAGACAAGCAAAAGCTGAGAGAATTCAGCACCACCAAACCAGCTCTTCAACAAATGCTAAAGGATCTTCTCTAGACAGGAAACACAGAAAGGTTGTATAAACGTGAACCCCAAACAACAAAGTAAATGGCAACGGGACCACACCTATCAATAATTACCTTAAATGTAAATGGGTTGAATGCCCCAACCAAAAGACAAAGGCTGGCTGAATGGATACAAAAGCAAGACCCCTATATATGCTGTCTACAAGAGACCCACCTCAAAACAAGGGACACATACAGAGTGAAAATAAAGGGCTAGAAAAAAACATTTCATGCAAACAGAGACAAAAGAAAACAGGAGTCACAATATTCATATCAGGTAAAACAGACTTTAAAATAAAGGCTGTGAAAAGAGATAAAGAAGGACACTACATAATGATCAAAGGATCAATCCAAGAAGAAGATAAAACAATTATAAATATATATGCACCCAACATAGGAGCACCACAATATGTAAAGCAAATGCTAACAAGTATGAAAGGGGAAATTAACAGTAACACAATAATAGTGGGAGACATTAATACTCCACTCAGAACTATGGATAGATCAATTAAACAGAAAATTAACAAGGAAACACAAACTTTAAATGACACAATGGACCAGCTAGACCTAATTGATATCTATAGGACATTACACCGCAAAATAATCAACTTCACCTTTTTCTCAAGTGCACATGGAACCTTCTCCAGAATAGATCACATCCTGGGCCATAAATCTAGTCCTTAGTAAATTCAAAAAAATTGAAATCATTCCAGTCATCTTTTCTGACCACAGTGCAGTAAGATTAGACCTCAGTTATAGGAAAAAATTTATTAAAAATTCAAAAATATGGCAGCTAAATAACATGCGTCTGAATAACCAACAAATTATAGAAGAAATCAAAAAAGAAATCAAAATATGCATATAAATGAATGAAAATGAAAACACAGCAACCCAAAACCTATGGGACTCTGTAAAAGCAGAGCTAAGGGGAAGATTCATAGCATTACAGGCTTACGTCAAGAAACAAGAAAAAAGTCAAATAAATAACCTAACTCTACATCTAATGCAACTAGAGAAGGAAGAAATGAAGAACCCCAGGGTTTGTAGAAGGAAAGAAATCTTAAAAATTAGGGCAGAAATAAATGCAAAAGAAACTAAAGAGGCCATAGCAAAAATCAACAAAGCTAAAAGCTGTTTTTTTGAAAAAAATAAACAAAATGGAAAAACCATTAGCAAGACTCATTAAGAATAAAAGGAAGAACCAAATTAACAAAATTAGAAACGAAAATGGAGAGATCACAACAGACAACACTGAAATACAAAAGATCATAAGAGACTACTATCAGCAGCTCTATGCCAATAAAATGGACAACTTGGAAGAAATGGACAAATTCCTAGAAAAGTATAGCTTTCCAAAACTGAACCAGGAAAAAATAGAAGATCTTAACAGACCCATCACAGGCAAGGAAATCGAAACTATAATCAGAAATTTTCCAGCAAACAAAAGCCCAGGACCAGATGGCTTCACAGCTGAATTCTACCAAAAATTTACAGAAGAGCTAACACCTATTTTACTCAAACTCTTCCAGAAAATTGCAGAAGAAGGTAAACTTCCAAACTCATTCTATGAGGCCACCATCACCCTAATTCCAAAACCAGATAAAGATGCCACAAAAAAAGAAAACTACAGGCCAATATCACTGATGAACATAGATGCAAAAATCCTTAACAAAATTCTAGCAAACAGAATCCAACAACATATTAAAAAAAATCATACATCATGACCAAGTGGGCTTTATCCCAGGAATGCAAGGATTCTCTAATGTTCACAAATCAATCAATGTAATACACCACATTAACAAATTGAAAGATAAAAACCACATGATTATTTCAATAGATGCAGAAAAGCCTTTGACAAAATTCAACATCCATTTATGATTAAAGCTCTCCAGAAAGCAGGAATAGAAAGAACATACCGCAACATAATAAACACTATATGTGACAAACCTACAGCAAGCATTACCCTCAATGGTGGAAAATTGAAAGCATTTCCTCTGAAATCAGGAACAAGACAAGGGTGCCCACTCTCTCCCCTACTATTCAACATAGTTTTGGAAGTTTTGGCCACAGCAATCAGAGCAGAAAAAGAAGTAAAAGGAATCCAGGTAGGAAAAGAAGAAGTGAAACTCTCTCTGTTTGCAGATGACATGATCCTCTACATAGAAAACCCTAAAGACTCTACCAGAAAATTACTAGAGCTAATCAACGAATACAGTAAAGTTGCAGGATATAAAATTAACACACAGAAATCTCTTCCATTCCTATACACTAACAATGAGAAAACAGAAAGAGAAATTAAGGAAACAATACCATTCACCATTGCAACAAAAAGAATAAAATATTTAGGAGTATATCTACCTAAAGAAACAAAAGACCTATACATAGAAAACTATAAAACACTGATGAAAGAAATCAAAGAGGACACAAACAGATGGAGAAATATACCGTGTTCATGGATTGGAAGAATCAATATTGTCAAAATGGCTATACTACCCAAAGCAATCTATAGATTCAATGCAATCCCTATCAAGCTACCAACGGTATTCTTCACAGAACTAGAACAAATAATTTCACAATTTGTATGGAAATACAAAAAGCCTCGAATAGCCAAAGCAATCTTGAGAAAGAAGAATGGACCTGGAGGAATCAACCTGCCTGACTTCAGACTATACTACAAAGCCACAGTCATCAAGACAGTATGGTACTGGCACAAAGACAGAAATATAGATCAATGGAACAGAATAGAAAGCCCAGAGATAAATCCATGTACCTATGGACACCTTATCTTCAACAAAGGAGGCAAAGATATACAATGGAAAAAAGACAACCTCTTTAACAAGTGGTGCTGGGAAAACTGGTCAACCACTTGTAAAAGAATGAAACTAGAACACCTTCTAACACCACACACAAAAATAAACTCAAAATGTATTAAAGATCTAAATGTAAGACCAGAAACTATAAAACTCCTAGAGGAGAACATAGGCAAAACACTCTCCGACATAAATCACAGCAGGATCCTCTATGACCCACCTCCCAGAATATTGGAAATAAAAGCAAAAATAAACAAATGGGGCCTAATTAAACTTAAAAGCTTTTGCACAACAAAGGAAACTATAAGCAAGGTGAAAAGGCAGCCCTCGGATTGGGAGAAAATAATAGTAAAAGAAGCAAAAGACAAAGGGTTAATCTCAAAAATATACAAGCAACTCCTGCAGCTCAATTCCAGAAAAATAAATGACCCAATCAAAAAATGGGCCAAAGAACTAAGCAGACATTTCTCCAAAAAAGACATACAGATGGCTAGCAAACACATGAAAAGATGCTCAACATCAGTCATTATCAGAGAAATGCAAATCAAAACCACAATGAGGTACCATTACATGCCAGTCAGGATGGCTGCTATCCAAAAGTCTACAAGCAATAAATGCTGGAGAAGGTGTGGAGAAAAGGGAACCCTCTTACACTGTTGGTGGGAATGCAAACTAGTATAGCCACTATGGAAAACAGTGTGGAGATTTCTTAAAAAACTGGAAATAGAACTGCCATATGACCCAGCAATCCCACTTCTGGGCATACACACCGAGGAAACCAGATCTGAAAGAGACACGTGCACCCCAATGTTCATCGCAGCACTGTTTATAATAGCCAGGACATGGAAGCAACCTAGATGCCCATCAGCAGACGAATGGATAAGGAAGCTGTGGTACACATACACCATGGAATATTACTCAGTCTTTAAAAAGAATACATTTGAATCAGTTCTAATGAGATGGATGAAACTGGAGCCCATTATACAGAGTGAAGTAAGCCAGAAAGATAAAGACCAATACAGTATACTAACGCATGTATATGGAATTTAGAAAGATGGTAACAATAACCCTATATGCAAAACAGAAAAAGAGACACAGATGTACAGAACAGACTTTTGGACTCTGTGGGAGAAGGCGAGGGTGGGATGTTTTGAGAGAACAGCATCGAAACATGTATATTATCAAGTGTGAAACAGATCACCAGCCCAGGTTGGATGCATGAGACAAGTGCTCGGGGCTGGTGCACTGGGAAGACCCAGAGGGATGGGTGTGGAGGGAGTTGGAAGGGGGGATCGGGATGGGGAATACATGTAAATCCATGGCTGATTCATGTCAATGTATGACAGAAATCACAATATTGTAAAGTAATTAGCCTCCAACTAAAAAATATATGGTAAAGAAAAAGAAAGTGAAAGAGGACAGTGAAAAAGTTGGCTTAAAGCTCAACATTCAGAAAACTAAGATCATGGCATCCAGTCCCATCACTTCATGGCAAATAGATGGGGAAACAGTGGAAACAGTAGCTGACTTTATTTTGGGGGGCTCCAAAATCACTGTGGATGGTGATTGCAGCCATGAAATTAAAAGATGCTTGCTCTTCTTGGAAGGAAAGTTATGACAAATCTAGACAGCATGTTAAAAAGCAGAGACATTACTTTGCCAACAAAGGTTCATCTAGTCAAGGCTATGGTTTTTCCAGTAGTCATGTGTGGATGTGAGAGTTGGAGTATAAAGAAAGCTGAGTGCCAAAGAATTGATGCTTTTGAACTGTGGTGTTGGAGAAGACTCTTGAGAGCTCCTTGGACTGCAAAGAGATCCAATCAGTCCATCCTAAAGGAGATCAGACCTGGGTGTTCATTGGAAGGACTGATGTTGAAGCTGAAATTCCAATACTTGGCAACCTGATGCAAAGAGCTGACTCATTTGAAAGGACCCAGTTGCTGGGAAAGATTGAGGGCAAGAGGAGAAGGGGACGACAGAGCATGAGATGGCTAGATGGCATCACCAGCTCAATGGATATGGGTTTGGGTAGACTCCAGGAATTGGTGATGGACAGGGAGACCTGGTGTGGTGCGGTTCATTGGGTCACAAAGAGACACGAGTGAGCAACTGAACTGAACTGAACTGAACTGAACATAAACAAGTTACCTGCTGCTGTATGGGGTAAAGTAATTATTAGAAGCAACGAAACAAACCAATCTGAGGAATTTAACCTCAATTGCTTGTACTTTCATGGTCACGAAGGGCAAGGGGAGACAGGACGAGACAGGAGTTCAAGACTAAGGACACGTGGCAATTCCTTTTCAATTATTTAACTTGAATTGAATCCTGCAACAGAGAAATGACATTAGAGGAAAAACTGGGAAAATCCGAATAAAATCTGTATTTAATTTAATCAATTTATTTTAATTTTACTAATTATCTTTTCCAATGAATCTTTATCTTCTGAGACCCTCTCCTCTGTGTGCCTCTGTGGACTCGCCTCCCACAGTGGGGTCACCCGGTGCTCCATGCAGGCTGAGTCCATGGGTGCTGGGAACTCTTGGCGGGAGGCAGTGTTCTGCTCTGCCGCTGACTCGCAGGCAGGGGACGCACAGAGAGCGCAGGGGGACGCAAGACAGCGATGGAGGAGGCACCCTCGCTGCCTGCCTGGCCTGGTCATGACTGAGACCCATCCTTCAATCTGTATTTTAGTTATTAGTCTTTGCACACAGTATAAATTTTTAGTGGTAATAATTATACTGTGATTATGCAGGATGCTTCCAATAGGGAGAGCTGGGTGAAGGATATCTGGAAACTGGCTCCACTGTTCTGTCAACACTTCTGTAAGTACAGTAGTTTTTCATAATTAAAAAATTTACCAAATAGAAATAAAAAATAAAGAAAACTGAAAAAGTGAACAGCAGTTGCAGAACACTTTTTATCTTTCTGGCAGTATGTTGGGGGCAGTTCTTCACATGCATCATTTATCTGGCACAATATCTACCAATCCTTTGGGCTTCTTCAGCAGTAATTTTGTGGTGTTGTTCATTTCATGCCATCTATGAATATATAAGATATCCATTGAAATTAATGTTGACCATTAAATTATGGCTTAATGTTAATCAGAAATGCATGAACTGCATGGATTTTGTCTATACCTTATAAGGCAAAATTATATTATCAATTAATAGGACCTGAAGTGCTTGCAGTTTTTGACCCATTGATAACACACTCCTGTGACGAGGATTTTCATGTTTAGAAAGGAATGTTACCAATAAAGCAACTCTTCAGAGTGCTCCCACCAAAGGAGGACATTCACTTTCCACAAACCAAAATGACATCTCTCTACAAGTTTAAGTGAAGTCTGTCTCCTGATACAGCTCTGTTCATTACCAGCTTCCCACCCCAGCTTTTCCCTTCATTAAACGGATACTGATACATGCAATTTAGCATGTTTTGGCTTAGTGTACTTCCTACAAAAACATTTCTTGAAACTTCATTGTGTAAGTTATCTGCTTCTCTTTTTCCCCTCCAGCCCAGTATTCTTCTCTGTTACAACTAAATATGTGAATGTAATTTTATTGAGACTGGGTTATGTCTTGTTCATCGAGATTTCACAGCAGTTAGCCCCATTCAACATTTATCAAGAGCTCAATACATACGTTATTGTAAAATTCATAAATTTTTATGTACCCTTCTAACTCAGACCAAGGAGTCTGTTTTTTCATATAGTGAAATTTCCATTCTCTTTGATGATACATTCTCTAATTATGTAATTCCACGTGAGGTTCCCCATTTTTTTTCTAACAAAGGGTCGATTAGATTCTTTTGTATTTTCGCTTGAGTTATAAATGACCTAAAAATGCACATACTTAATACACAACATATATAATCTCAGTTTTCCATTCTCTTTCATTTTAAAAATGAGGTCGTTAAAATATAAAAATCATTCTTTGCTACTTGTCAGCATAATAAAACACTTTCTGTTATATTTAGTCCTGGACTAAAAGAAAAAGTTATTGAGAAATTTTTGCTTTGACCAGAAAGTACTATATATTTGGCCTTCTTTCTGATAACTTACATAGCAGCTAAGTCAAATATTTCTTATCTTTCAGTCATTGTCAGGATACTTTGTCACTTTGCTATGTTGCGGAATCAAAAGACATTTGCCTTAGAAGCTTCAATTAAATGGTTACTTGGAGTTTCACCTGGTTGTTTTAGAAAGTTCTTTTCTAATCACTAAGGAAGCTGGATATCAGCTCCCACTTGGTGACCAGTCCCACAGTTCAGCCTAAACTAGGTTTCCATTACAGGACGTACTGGGCGTGTTTTGCCTAAAAGTCGACCTCCTCGCCTCACTACCAGGCTAAAGGTCACGAAGGGGCCACCAGAGCTTTTCTGGCGGTGGGACAGGGATGAACTGACCCTGCAGCCCAGGTAGACCCCTCAGTCCTGTCAGCACGACTCCAGGCTGTCTGACTCCCTGCCAACTACCACAGTCAGCCTGTGATTACTGAGGACAGAGGCTAATCTTTTCTTCCAAAAATGCCACTGTTTTCTTCTGCTACTCATAGTCAGCCTTTTAAACAACACTCTCATGAAATTAATTGATGCTAATATTGGTACAGATATTAAAAAACTGGGTTTCCATTAATATGTCTAAGACTACTAGAGAATTTGGTCAGCAACTGATGAAACATAAGCAAATAAATCACTCAATGGGAATACAATTCGTATAATTTATATACAGTTTTTGTTTAAAGTAAGAGTGAGTGTCCTTCTAAAATTCCCCTGCCTTTAGATGAAATTCATCATATTGATACATGAAAACAGCTAATCAATGACTCTCCTAGAATTACTACTCATATTGAGAAGCCACACTTCATAAGGGGTGGTTGAAAACTTTCATAAAATATTAAAATGACAAATCATTTCAGTTATTTTTGTAGAAATGCTTTCCTCAGAGGAAACTATTGTTCTAGTGTTCAGAAAAGGGAAAGAAAATGATTAAAAAAATACCTCTCTGATAGTCGTAACCTCAGATGTTCATTGAATCCGAAAGTTGCAAAGGGTGAAAAAAGTCATCCAGGAAGATCTTATGGTGGGGAGAGAGGTGGGAAAAAATGTGGGTGGTCTCTGATCATTCTTAGGAGCACAGACTCCTATTCACAGAGGGCTCTGAAGTTGGAGAGTTTTCACTAAGTCATCCTCCATCCACACAAGATGATTTTCTCAACAGAAAACCTGCCTCCCAATGAGCCCTGGAAGTCTACTCTGGAACTGCAAAGCTAACAGTAGTTTAAATGGCTAGGTAGGGATCTCCCTCTGTTGTTGGGAAAGTTGATATTCTGTTATTTCTGGCAGAGGACATGTTTCTAAACTGACAGAATTTACCTTTAAAAAAAATTGACCTAATTTTAATTAAGTGAAACAAAGAAACATATCCTTGTGGTCCTATCTTAAACATTACTAATGAATCTCTCGTGTGATAGGTTTTGGGGACTGAGGCGGGAGCACAGACCTGGGGAAAATGTCCTCAGAGAGGTGCCTGTAAATAACATTGCATTGGAAGAGTCCAGGTATGCAATGGTTAGTATCAGATTACAAGACAAAAGGAAGCCTCCTGTTATTTTATTTCAATATTATGCTAGGAATTTATAAGATGATAAAGACAATTTTTTCAATTTGTTAATCCTGTAAAAGTGTGATTGATGGTTAGTGTCAGTATAAGTAGAGAACGGCAACCCGCTCCACTTTCTTACCTGGAAAATTCTATGGACAGAGGAGCCTGGCAGGCTACAGTCCCTGGGGTCACTAAGAGTCGGACACGACTGAGTGACTGACACTTTCACTTTCAAGTATTCAGATAATAATAGAGAAAAAATCTTTTATCAAAAGAAAAGGAAATGTGATAACTTATTGTTGATAGTTTTAAAATTACTTCCCGGAGCTTTATAATTCTTTTGTTTTTACATTTCATGGGATTTTATGCGAGACAGCAAAAGAGACACAGATGTATTGAACAGTCTTTTGGACTCTGTGGGAGAGGGCGAGGGTGGGATGATATGGGAGAATGGCATTGAAACATGTGTATTATCATATGTGAAACGAATCACCAGTCCAGGTTTGATGCATGATACAGGGTGCTCGGGGCTGGTGCACTGGGATGACCCTGAGGGATGGGATGGGGAGGGAGGTGGGAGGGGGGTCAGGATGGGGAACACATGTACACCTGTGGTGGATTCATGTTAATGTATGGCAAAACCAATACAATATTGTAAAGTAAAAAAAAAAAAAAAAGATAACAGATTGGAAAAAAAATAAATTGAAGTAGAGTTGATTTACAATATTGTGTTAATTTCTGCCTTACAGCAATTCAGTTTTACATACACATACATTCTTTTTATATTTTCTATTACAGTTTATCACAGGAGATTGAATATATTTCCTGCATTATACTGTAGGGCCTTGTTGTTTATCCATTGTACATATACTAGTTTCCATCTGCAAATCTCACATTCCCACTCCATCTGTCCTCCACTATACCATCTTTTGGCAGCCCTAGTCTGTTCTCCATCCCTGTGAGCCTGTTTCTGGTTTTGTAGATAAGTTCATTTGTGACATAGTTTAGGTTCCACATATAAGTAACATCAAATGGTATTTGTCTTTTTCTGACTTACTTCACTTAGTATGATAATCTCTAGTTGCATCCATGTTGCTGCAAATGGCATTATTTCATTCTTTTTATGGCTGAGTAATATTTCATTGTATATATGTACCACATCTTCTTTATCCATTCATTTTTGATGGACGTTTATGCTGCTTATCATGGTCCATTGTATTTCTTTACTTATTTATGGCATTGTTCTGGCTCATTAAAATTTTCAATACATATTTTTGCATATGTTTACATATATTTTATCTTTATTCATGTTCATATATCTTATATTTAGTTTGCTTTATAAGCACATTTAATAATGCTTTCTTTATGAGATGATTCTAATATATCTATGTGTTATTTTCTTCAAATATCACTTTTATGGGTTCATTGAACTTCTTAATATATACATTTACTTTGTCTCCAATATTTGGAACTGCTCACTCCAATATTCTGGCCTAGATAATTCCATGGGTCCATCTTTAATTATCAACATACAGAGATTTCTAATATTTTTAATGACTAAATTTATATAATTTTAATCTCTCTTTAATAATTAGTACCACTTAATAATTAGTAAGTTTATAAACATTTATATTCCTTCTATTTATGATAAAATTATTGCTTTAAAGTTTCTATATAAATATTTTTGGACATATAATTGCTTATATACATGAAATTCTTAGTTTTAGGTTGAAACATTTTTACAATTTATGGCTTTGATATATATTTTTTACCAGATGTATTAAAAATATTTGTAGTCTCAATGTGGGAAAATAAATCATTAGAATGAATGTGATTTGGTGGATAACCTTCATAGATTATTTTAGAAAAAAACTCAGCAGTTTTCTTTGTACCAGAAAGAATTCTTTCAACTACAGAAAAATCAGTAGACAGTTCAGTTCACAATTTTGTTTTCCTTAGTCTAAGGGGACATCTGTAGAGGGTCCTGGGAAGAATTTCCTCCAAACATGATTATAGGAATCAGAAAATGACAAATGAAAAACCAACTCCACTGCAGCAGCGACAACCCTCTCCACTACTGAGAGGGTGAGAGAGACCTTAAGAGAAAATCTAAGGGTGTGCACTTAGACACAATTCCAAATAAACTGGTCCAAACCTCATTGAATTCTCTTTCTTCTTTGTACACTACAATGCTATCACTTTTTTTTTTTTTTTTTACAATTTCTAAAACACACTTGTTAATTTATTCTGTCAAAACTTATTGAGAACTTATTCTATATTCTGTACCCTATGTCTCTTCAGGTAATGGTGGCTTTGTCCAAAAACGAAAGGCAACTTTTACGTGAATGCAGGGCAGACTACAACTTGTGATGACTCAGCCAAATAGCACTGTCCAACTTCAGGGACAATGTCTTATATTTATGGCACATGAAAGAATTTAGCCGAACGACAGGCATTTCATACAGGTGGCCTTACCTAGAATTCAGTAGCCATAGGCGAACACTCCTGTGGCTTGAGTATGAATTACACATATAGACGTTTGGGAGCTGCAAATAAGTCTTAATTTTTTTTTTTTTCAGGGAAGATTGGGATGAGATTCAAGATTTATGGAATTTTTGTGTTGGCAAAATTTTCTATTAAATGGCAAAGCAATTGAGTTTCCCATTTGTTATAACACACTGAAGTGGTTCTAACTTTAGTTGTTAGTGTGAGCTCTGGGCTTCCCTGATAGCTAAGACAGTAAAGAATCCACTTGCAATGCCGGAGATCTGAGTTCAAGTCTCAAGATCCTGTGGAGAAGGGAATGGCTGCCCACTCCAGTACTCTTGCCTGGAGAATCCCATGGACAGAGGAGCCCGGCAGGGTCACATGAAAGGCAGACGTGACTGAGTAACTAGGCACGCATACTTAGGAGCTCCAGGTAGACAAAATACACAGGCTTCCCCAAATTCTTGTCTTTTCAAAGTCTATTTTGAAGTGAATTCACTGGCAAAAGGGAAGTTATAGGGGGATGGGCTAATTGGATTCTTTTAGCTGGTCAAGTTCAAGAGTTACTCCTGGAAGACATCTGGGAATATGAAGAGAATAACAGCTGCTGAGAAAACCGCCTCTTATTATTTCTTCCCAAATAATACAAAAATGGCAAAGTGAATTCTACACAAACATTTTCTGCAAAAGGTCAGATGGTAAACATTTTCACCTTTTTGGGCCCTGAAGGTTTCTGTTAAATACTCAGCTCTGCTATTAAAAGGAGCCGTAGATATTATGCAAATAGTGAGAATACACGATCTTCTTTTATAAGAACCAGTGTGGATAGATTCTACTCTCAGGACTTAAGTTTCTGTCTCTTCCTCCAGAATGTGGGCCTTACTCCGAAGTAGCTTTCCCAGTGTTCAGCTAGAATCCTGTCATCGAGGAGATATTTGTTCACAAGGGCTGTTTACTTTGGCTGGGCCAAAACTCCAAGCCCAGTGACTGCTTGGCCTCTACTATCTCTGTCGAATGCTCAGCGTCATCACTGGCGAACATGGACTACGCTTTCCCTACATGTATTTAGTCAGTTGCTCAGCCAAGGACTCAAGGGGAACTCGTGTCCAGGTTCCAGTTCAATGCAGCCCTGACTGGAGGCTACTAACCACTTCAACTGACCTGATCTTTGCCAACTAAACTCAGAGAGACAGTCATGTTGAGCTTAGTCTCTGTCTCATAGTGTGGACTGAACTAGTGCTAATTGTAGATTCCATTTACATAATTTCCTTTTTCTAGAGGGAAATTCGAGCTGCTTGTCAAAAATTTTCTCATATACTTGATTCAGTTTCATGATTATTTAAGAAAGAAAATATGGTTTCAAACTCCTTTTCTGACAGAGATGGAAGCAAAAGTACTAATTTTTGTTTTATTATTTTTGTTTTTATGTGTGCATGTGTGTATGAGTGCTAATGAGAGGGTAACAGGCAGGAAGGCCAGGGGTCTCCAAACGGAGGAAATAGGCTGCAAGTGTCAGACATTTTTATCTCTCTTAAGTGGCAGGAGGAAACAAACTAGAGATATATTTTTTCCTTCTCTATACAAATTTAAAAGGAGGTTTCTCTTAAAATGCTGTGTTGCCATGACACCTGGTTTCACCTGAAGCTAACTATTCTCAAACCTTGAGTTAACCAATACATTTTTCTTATGGAAATGTTTGTCTTAAGCTATGTTAATGTGCTATGCATTTACCCCAGACTCTGTAAGTTCCGCCAAATGGCTCAGAAACTACTTGACAGACCAGTATGTTATACTCAGATATTGTTCCCCTAATCTATGTAAACGAAACTATTTGTTTGGTAATCTGCCCTTCTACAAGATTCAAGTCAATTGTTTTATGGCCTGGGATGAATTATCTGGTGCCAAGATTATCACAAAATGCAATTTATGGATGAGGGGCCTGGTGCCATTCTGAGTTTTAAGACATTCCTTTCTTTTCATTAACAGACTGCCAGTGACTATATAACATCCAGCTGAAGACTAGCAGGGGGGTACTCTTTCTGCCCCCTTCTGATGCCTATGTCAGAAGCTTTCTCTGTCTCCTTTATACTTTAATAAAACTTTATTACACAAAAGCTCTGAGTGATCCAGCCTCGTCTCTGGCCCTGGATTGAATTCGTCTCCTCCGGAGGCCAAGAATCCTGGCGTCTTATCATTCAGCAACAACCTTTCACTAACATGCTATTGTTATACAGGTGTGGTCTAAAATTTTCACCTGTTTCTTGAAGTAAACTCTCTTGTATCTTTTGTGGATCATTTTTGTTTTCAGATGCTAGATATTTATTTTCATGTTTGGCTTACAATATGATTTAATTGACAAGCTTATTCTGAGTTCTTTTATTTTAATGTTTTTCTTGTTAATACTTTAAACAAAGATGAACTATTCCTATATGTCACATGTTTCTTTCAGTATATTTATTGAGTGTGAGTGTGAAAATTGCTCAGTTGTGTCTGACTCTTTGTGATTCTATGGACAGTAGCCCAACAGGTTCCTCTTTCATGGAATGTTCCAGACAAGAATACTGGAGTGGGTTGCCATTTCCTTCTTCAGAGTATATTTATGATACATATGCAAATTAAAGGAGTCCAGCAAAACTATTGTTCTGAAATTTTCCCAGGAATCATAGATACTATATTTAACATGGTATACAATTCTTTTTTGAATAATACTAGAAAAACTTAGTGAGAGATGAAGGAAGTTTATTGTTTCTGAGAAAGAAAATTTTCACGTTCTTTTAATGACTTAAATCATTTTGGTTGAGATTAAAGAGAGGGATAAATGATTTGTTCTAAGTAGTTTCACAATAAGGATTTCCAGAGAAAAAATGTGTAAGCAAGCAATACATTATTTTTATCTAATGGTTTAAATCCAGTATGCTCTTAATTGTGTAAGAAAAATGCAGTTTTCTTGATTATGTCACTGACAGCTTGTTTCACCTGCTTGTTCCTCAAAGTATAAATAAAAGGGTTCAACAGTGGGGCAACAGATGTAGTGAGCACAGACACCCCTTTGTTAATGTCCACCTCTTCTTTGGCTGAAGGCTTGATGTAGATAAAAATACAGCTGCCATAGGTAATGGAAACAACAATCATATGAGAAGCACAAGTGGAAAAGGCTTTTCTTCTCTGTGATGCAGAGGGAAATCTTAGAATTGTCCTGATGATATACACGTAAGAAAGAACAACCCCTATCAATGTAAAGATGACTGTCACCACTGCACAGATTATAACCACCTGTTCAATGAACCATGTATCTGAGCATGAGATCTTCAAAACAGGAGCTGCATCACAGCTAAAATGATCAATGGCATTGGAGTCACAGAATTCTAGCTGGAGGCCCATACTGACTGGTGTGATGACGATCATCAACCCAGAGATCCAGCAGCAGAGCACAAGGATGGTGCAGACTCTACCATTCATGATGGTCATGTAATGAAGGGGTTTACAGATGGCCATGTACCGGTCATAGGACATGGCTCCGAGGAGAAAAAACTCTGTGGCTCCAAAAAGTCCAATGAAAAATATTTGACTAGCACAGGCGTTATAAGTAATGGTTTTGTCCCCACTTGATATGCTATACAGGAATCTGGGAACACAGACTGTTGTGAATGAGATTTCTAAGAAGGAGAAGTTTCTAAGAAAAAAATACATGGGTGTTTTAAGATGAGAATCCAGGAGTGTTAGAATGATAATAGTCAGATTTCCAGTAATGCTCAGCACATAACTAAGAAACAAGAAGACAAAAATCGGAACTTGCAGCTGTGGGTCCTCTGTAAGTCCCAACAAGATGAATGTTGTTATGACTGTGTGATTTCTCATTACCACCTTTGATGTTTTAGGTAATCTACATGTAAAAAGTCAAACAGAGGGTATCCAAATAGATAAAAGAAAATAATTTTAAAAAATACATGGAATGGAAAACAGAAACAAGAGACAAGATGAATATAATCAAAAGCTGATTCTTGGAGAGGATTAATAACATTGATAAACCTGTCATTGAGACTGATCTTGAAAGAAAAAAAAAGATGGAATTTATCAGAAATGTGAGGCATGGCATCATTATAAATTATACAGCTATTAAAAGATAAAAATGTCATGTTTTGAAAAAATCTGCTAAATGGATTCAGCACCTTGAATGAATGAGCGAATTCTATGAAAAATACAATCTACTAAAGTTAGTGCAAGATTAAATACCTAGCCTATATAGTTCTATTTTTAACATTAAAGTAAACAAGTGAAAAGTGAAAGTGTTAGTCACTCAATTGTGTCAACTCTTTGCAATCCCATGGACTGTAGCCCACCAGTCTTCTCTGTTCATGAAAGTCTCCAGGCAAGAATACTGGAGTGAGTAGCCATTTCCTTCTCCAGGGGATATTTCCAGCCCAGGGATTGATCCCAGATCTATTGCTTTGCAGGCAGATTCTTTAATATCTGAGGCACCAGGGAAGTCCAAAGTAACCAAATACATATTTAAATTATTTTACAAAGAGAACTGCAGCCTCAGATGGTTTAATTGTAGATTCCTACCAAACATTTAAAAACAAACAGGAAAATACCATACTATAAAAATCCTTTGAAACATTTGTTGAAAGCAAAATTCATAACATAATCTGATGGATGGAACTGACACTGTACATAGACAGGATGTGATAACCATAATGAAAAGGAGAAGAGTAAAGGGTAACAATTTTTTCTGTTACATTCTACGTCCAGTGGTAAAATATTATATCAAAGTGGTTTGTGAAATGTTCAATGTATAGATTATAATTTACAGACCACACACAAGCTTTTAAGAAATGATATGGTAAAAAACATTCTATAAATTAAAATGGAACACTAAAACTATTCAACTGAAGGCAGGAAAGTAGAAACAAAAGAATGAACAGCAATGGAAACAAAGAACAATCAACTAACAAAATGATAGAAGTCCAAACATAAATGATGATACACTGCCTATAAGTGATCAAAACATATCATGATTTTCAAAAGAGATTATAAGAACAATTAAAAAAATTACTTTTCTGGATGCTATATACAAGCACTCCACTTCAAATATAATAACATAGATGGATTAAAAATAAAAGAATAGAAAAATTATATCATATAAAGCACAATCAAGAGAATGCTGGATTGCATATTGCCATCAAAGAAAATTAATGAGCATACAAAAGAAAATTACATACTGATAATTGAGTCAAATAACCAAGAACATAGATTCTAACTATTTATGTATCTAATAATGCATCAAGATATATGAAGGATAAACTGGCACAAGGGCTTCCAAAGTGGCACCAGAGGTAAAGATACTGCCTGACAATGCAGGAGACTTTGGAGATGCAGGTTTGCTCCCTGGGTCGGGAGGATCCCCTGGAGGAGCGCACAGCAACGCACTCCTGTATTCTTGCCTGGAGAACCCCCGTGGACAGAGGAGCCTGGTGCTACAGTTCATTGGGTCACAAAGAGTCAGACACCACTGAAGCGACAGCGCAGCACAAACTGCCATAAATGAAAGATGAAATAGATAAATTAGCAATTATAGTTGGAGATTCTCTTACTAATTAGTTGATAGAATTGACCGAAAATCCACAAACATATACAAGAAGTAAACAGCATCATCAGTCAATTTCATATAACAGACATAAAAATGAACACAACAAAAAATGAACTTGAAATAGATCATAGACCTAACAAAAAATTCTCTTCCTTTAGAAAGACATTTTTTAAAAAGTGAAAATGAAAGCCACGTAGACTTGTCCAAGGAAAAGTCTAATTTCAAACCCTCTAAGTCTGATCTAGATGTCCAAAAAAATCAAATGTTGAAGTCAGAGTACCGTAGGATGCACTCTTCGTGTAGATATAAATTTGGGGATTATCAAGCCTAAGTGAAGTCACATTATTTATGAGGACCTCCTAGAGAGAGGGTGAAATGAAAGAAAGGATTGCCTAGAGAAGACACTGTTCAGTCACTAAGTCATGTCTGACTCTCTGTGACCCCATGGACTGTAGCACGCCAGGCTCCTTTGTCCTCCATCATCTTCTGGAGTTTGCTGAAATTAACGTCCACTGAGATGGTGATGCTATTTAACCATCTCATTGTCTGCCACCCTCTTCTCCTTTTGCCTTCAATCTTTCTCATCATCAGGGTCTTTTCCAATGAGTCATCTCTTTGCATCAGGTGGCCAAATTATTGGAGCTTCAACTTCAGCATCAGTCCTTCCAATGAATATTCAGGGTTTATTTCCTTTAGGATTGACTGGTTTGATCTCCTTGCAGTCCAAGGGATTCTGAAGTGTTCTCCAGCACCACAATTCAAATATGACATATCAGCTCTGTCCCTAAGAATTTACTTTGAGGAGAAAAATATATATATTTCACAGAAAAACTTGACAATTGGATATATATAAACATGGAATGCTACACAGCATTATATATCTTGATTTCAGTAGTGGTTATGAGTATATATATATATATATTTCATAACCCACTAGAATGTTACACATGTAGGTTTTATATACAATGCATATAATGTATGCAAAAATTCTCAAAGATAGAACCCAGCATTTATAAAACTCTACTACAAATCAATAAGACAAAACCAAGCCTAATAAAAATTAGACAAGTTTTCTCACAAAAGAGGACATCTAAATACCAGTGAACATATGAAATGTAATCTGTTTAGGGTTTAGGGAAAAGGAAATTAAATTCACAACTAGTGTACAACCATGAAGATAACTAACATTAAATGGATGGACCATACCAACTATCTTTAAGAATGCATTATAAATAGAACATTAATATCTTGGTGTGTACATTTTTAAAGACACTATTAAAGCTTTTTGAATATGTTTATTAAGTTGAATGTCCAGATATCTATGAAACAGGATATTATTATTATGGGTATTTGCCCAATAGAAATGCATACATATGTATTCCAAATAAATGAATGTTTAAGAAAATTCAAAGTGGCATTATTTTCAATAATCCAAAAACTCAAAACACCAAAATGACCTCCAATAATAAAATAAAATTTTAAATTGTAATTATATTCATAAAATGGAAGAGTAAAATAATGATGATGATAATATTACTGCTACATGCAATAGCATAGAGAGCTCTAACAAAGTTCTGAGCGAAGAGGCAAGACAGAAAAATTCCATTCACAGAGATTTCAAAGGTAAGTGCAGCAAATCTATGGAGCTAGAGACCAGGACATTATGGGGAAGGAAGTGGCAACCCACTCCAGTACTCTTGCCGGGGAAATTCCGTGGACCGGGGAGCCTGGCAGGCTATGGCGCTGCAAAGAGCAGAACCCAACTGAGGGCCTGAGCACACATTGTTAGAAGCAGATACGAGAACTCACTGTCCTGTGTTAAGGTAAACACTGAGATTTGCAAACGTGGAAAACAATGCCGATCCTCACCTTTTTCATTTTGGAAATAAAGAATTTACATTAAAAAAGAAGAAATCAGGACAGTAACTCTATTCAGGTAGCAGCATGAAGGTCTAGATATATCTACAGCTTATAAGGTACTCTTAATGCTCTATTTCTATCCACAGCAGTGGGCCCATGCCATTTGTCAACTTTTCTGTAATGTTAAACTATGGTAAACCTTTATAATTTTTAGAAAATCAGGGTGAAATCTGATATTTGGCCACATCACCTGACACTGTAGTATTCTGTAACACTGTTTTATTTATGCAATTTTCCCCAATGTTTAATTCAGAAAACCTTAAAAAAAATACATCTGGACTATTGTAGTGTGATTTGGTACAGGGTATATTCACAGAGATCGGGTTAACATCCACTCAGTCACTGAATTTCAAAGATCATACCATTTAAATGAAGCTAAAGGGAATGGCTACCCACTCCAGTATGCTTGCCTGGGAAATCCCATGGACAGAGGAGCCTGGTGGGCTACAGTCCATGGGGTCACAAAGACTTGGACAGGACTGAGCGAACACACACACCATTTAAATGAAGCTTTAAAATAATAAATTCTCCTGGTCAGCATATATGTGTGTGTATATATATATATGTACATAAAACACTGAAAGTGTTAAGAGTGTTAGTTGCTCAGTCGTGTCCAACTCTTTGTGACCAGGTTCCTCTATCCATGGGATTCTCCAGGCAAGAATACTGGAGTGGGTTGCCATTCCCTTCTCCAGGGGATTTTCCCAAACCAGAGATCGAACCAGTATCTCCTGCATTGGCAGGCAGATTCTTTACCACTGAGCCACCACGGAAGCCTAGGGTCTTCCTTAGATCTACAGAATTTGTCATCCGGTGGGCTCAGGCCCCTGGCCAGCATTTTTTCCCCTCCAGAGCCACATTTTGCTCCACTGTTAATTCCTTGTAAAAGGTCATCGAGCAAGAAAGAAACAGAGATGCTTTAACCTATTTTGGACAGGAGAATTTTCAGACTCATGTCACTGATTTCTAAAGCATGGCGAGTTTTATGAAGAAGGAAAAGAAAGTTCAGAGAGGGAGAGTGAATTCCTCAAGGTCATACAAACGACTAGCGGGCATCTTTCTATGAAATAGAGTAAATAGACTCTTTCCTAAAACCAAGCCACATTCTATGCCCTCGGGCCAAATAACCAGATCTTTTCCATCGCAGGAGTAGCATTCCTTTCTCCAGAAAAGGAATTTTTAAAAATTTCTCCCAAATTTCGAATAGAAAAAAACACCGAATTGAAAAGTATGCAAGTACTTACACTTTAGTCTGTCATTCAGGCTTCAGATTTTTTTTCTTCCCCACATAGTCTCACAATTAAGTCAGTTATTAGTAGTGACATGGATGTAGTCTAGTGATTCTTTTTCACTTAACACTCACTCAAAGATAGCAATGGAAATGCATGAACAAGTTATATCCATTTTTATATCCCTGTGCCTAACATTTACTATGAATGAAAAAAAAAATCAGTCTAAATTTAAAAATCACCTATTTCCACAAAATATAGATAGAAGGAAAGACTAGTAAACAGGCCAAGGAAAACAAAAATTCTCTTTCATTCTTGCAAAGTTGATGGCCTGACCCAACAATGTAACACAAAGTGGTTCCCTGAAGTTTTACCACAGATATGATTGAGGATGCTTTTTGTATATGGTCAACATGTAACAGGTAAGATTAACTATGCTAAAAAAAAAAAGTGTCCTTGGTGACCACGCTCCAAAGTCACTGATGAATGTAAAATATTCATATAGGGAAAAACAAAGCAAAACAAAAGGCAATTAATGCACCTAGGAATTGGGACAGTGTCCTTGGAGACTGGAAGATGCATTAATAGCAAGGTCAGAATGTGTCTTGAAAATACCAAATCTTTGCCAAAATGATGAACCAAGTAACATTTTGTTCATGTTAAGCACGTTTTGTAATTGCTAATAATGTGTCATAATTTTCAAATATTTATCAGTAATGTTTGAACATAATATTACTACCCTTTCACTGTTCTTGAAGTAATTCCTTATGCTTTCCTAAGATATTTGCATATATTCAGGATATTAAGTCTGTGCAAATCTCATATGTAATAAATTCTATTTCACAGTTTGTTATTTAACATTTAATGCAACTTGTGGTGACGGTATACAGAAAATTTGGTTAAATCGCAGTAAAATCTATTTACCTTTTTTTGGGTTTGTTTCTGAATCTATTATTATGTGAAAGGCTTTAATAGCCCTAATCATGTCATATACTTACTTATATTTTCTCCCAATTATTTTATTATTTTATTTACTTTAATCTCTGCATCCAACATCCAGAAGGTAATAAGAAGGAGGTGTTGAAAAATATGTAGAAAGATCGTACAGTGAAATAGGAGGGACAAAGAGCCGGTGAGCATGGTATCATGGAAGTCGACTGTAAAGTGTTTCCTGTGCCATGAGGTTTTGATACAGTGACTATTAATTTTTTTCCTTCTTTATATGTGACTGATTTGGCATTGCAATTCTTTTATAGAGCTTCCCTTTTTCATGATGCATTCATATTCACATCACTATCCATACCATTATCTATATTTGCAGTGGTGTCACTATATATCCTTTCTCAGAGTGCTCTGATTCTTCGTTTCTATGGTAATTTTTCTTTTTAGTACTCACTCTTGTACAAATTTGGCATTTAAGAAGGCTTCTGTGTCATTTTGGAATTTCCTCCTTAATTTTAGAGCATAGTAATGCTTAAAAATGTTTGAATCTTTCAAAAGACAAAGCTGGAATATAACACATTAAGAAACTATTATTTTACACTGTTGCTTCTAATTTTTCTACTGAATTATTTTCCTATCATATTTAATTCTCCCTTACTTTCTGTTTTTACTACAGTGATATTCTCAACATCAATATAAGTTTGTCCAATGCTAAAATCTGCACAAAAAGAAATTAGAATTACTCAGTCAATACCACCAATGATAACATCCAAACTCTATGCAGTTACAAATGTGTTTGTAATCCTTTTACAGAGAGTCAATGATAAGAATGTGATGCTTTTAAGTTACACATTAAATTATTTTTGTTTTTTTGCTTTTCACCTTTGTGATTTTTTATTCACTCTGAAATACTGTAGTTTCTTTTGCTTTTACTTATATTCAATTTTATTGTTTATATGTTACTTTAAACTTTAATGCATATAAAACAATGGTATGGTTGAAAAATAAAATTTTATTTAAAAAGTATTCTTAAAAAGCTTCATAAGATCATTTCTCGACAATTTTTTTTGCATGTATGGTATAAAAATATCAATCTTTCAATCATATATTTATTTACTCAAAAACATGTTGAGCGTTTGGATCCTAGATATAGCTTGAAGCATTCAATATCTGGCTAGCTAGATAGCTGTCATCTACATATCATCTAATGATTTATTTACTTAGTTGGAAGTACAGCATAACAGTTAACAAACTACATTTTAGAATCAAAGATCTTATTACAGCCCTGTCTCCATAAATTCTGAACTTTGTCATAGTGTGAGCAAGACAAATAATGTCTCTAAGTCTCAATTTTTTCAAAAGTAAAAAAGAAAAGTTCATAATTATGTGTACCTTGCTTTATATGGTGATTAAATAATATAAATACAATTAACAAAATAATTCATGCATAGTAAATATTCAACACACAATGGGCATTATAATAATTAGTAATACTTCAAAATGCTTAAATGTAGGTGCACATCCCAGAAGGTGCTAGTGGTAAAGAACCCACCTGCCAATGCAGGAGACATAAGACATGTGGGTTGGATCCCTAGGTTGGGAAGATTCCCTGGAGGAAGGCATGGCAACCCACTCCAGTATTCTTGTCTGGAGAATCCCACAGAGAGTTCCCTGGTGGGCTATGGTCCATAGGGTCGCAAAGAGTCAGACACTACTGAAGTGACTTAGTACGCAAATGTCACTTTAATATGAAATTTAAAATTTCAGAATTTAACTATTAGGTCTTAATTCACTATGCTGGCATAATTTTATTTTGATGAAGTTAATAGTTAAAAATTAATGAATTATTTTTGAAGCCTGAACCAAGGGCTTATCTAATTTATTTAACAATGGACAAATATTTGATTAGTTATATATGACTGGAAGTTTGTAAATGAGAGTGAAAAAAAAAACTGTTATGGATTTTGCAGGCCAATTTCCAAAACTGAGTTGACTTTATAATAATAGTTTTTGCAGCACAGTTTTAGGACATATCTTCAACCTCATGCAATTGGAATATTTGTGCACATTGATTTTTTAATATGTCATATATTGGATATAAAAGTACTTATGTAGTTTCTTATTTTTATACCTTTTTATTACTAGAAGTTGTTTGAAATCACTAAAGGTAAATGAAGAATCATACAAGGCACATAGAGTTTATTTTTATGGGACTGACAGATAATTCTCCATTATGGATAGTAATTTTTTTGTTTCTGTTTCTACATTATATGTTGAATGTGATTGGAGACTTAACCATCATTGCCCTCACTCTGTTGGATTCCCATTTTAAGACCCCAATGTATATCTTCCTCATAATTTTCCTTTCCTGGAAATTTCATTCACAAGTGCTTGCATCCCCAGATTCCTAATCACCACTACAACCAGAGAAAAGATGATTTTTTATATTGGTTGTATGTCTCAGTTATTTTTTTACATATTCTTGGGTGTTACAGAATTTTCCCTTCTGGCGGTTCCCTTCTATGACCACTATGTTGCCATTTGCAAGCCTTTGCGTTATACATCTATCAGCAGCAGCACAATATATCATCAGCTGGTACTCAGTTCTTGGGCAACTGGCTTCCTGGTCATTTCCCCTCCACTGATTTTGGGTCTTCACCTGGATTTCTGTGATTCAAATATCATTGACCATTTCATTTGTGATATTTCTCCTATCCTACAACTTTCTTTCTTGGATACACATTTACTAGAAATGGTGGTGCTTATTAGGTGAACCTAAGGATCACATTGCTATTGGTATTTCTTTTTTACTCTCACATCATCAAGACAATTATAAAATTCCCCTCTAGCTCAAGAACAAAAAATTCATTTTTACTTGCTCTTCACATAAGATTGTTGTATGCACCAGTTGTGGTAGTTGTATATTCATCTATTAGGTTGGTGCAAAAGTAATTGTGTTTTGCATTGTTGAACTTTGCTGTTTGATATTGGAATACATTCTTAAATAAATGTGGTTATGTTATACATCATTTTAATGTACATTTCTCACTTTTTTTTTTTTGCTAATGACATTACTTGCTGTGTATTTTATATTTATTTTAGACTAGGGAAATGATGTTAGACAAAAAGCACATTTGAGAAATTTTTATTCAAGTTCAAAATGGGTCATAAAGCAGTGGAGACAACTTGCAACATCAACAACACATTTGGCCCAGGAACTGCTAATGAACATACAATGAAGTGGTAGTTCAAGATGTTCTGCAAAGGAGATGAGAGTCTTGAAGATGGAAAACGTGGTGGCCAGCCAGTGGAAGTTGACAATGACCAACTGAGAGAATCATCAAAGCTGATCCTCTTACAACTACATGAGAAGTTGCTGAAGAACTCAATGTCAACCATTCTATGGTCATTTGGCATTTGAAGCAAATTGGAAAGGTGAAAAAGCTTGGTAAATGGGTGCCTCATGAGCTGACTGAAATTCAAAATATTATTGTTTTGATGTGTCATCTTCTCTTATTCTATGGAACAAACAATAATGAATGATTTCTTGATCAGATTGTAACATGCGGCAAAAAGTGGATTATATATGGCCACTGGCAATGACCAATTCAGTGACTGGACTGAGAAGAACCTCCAAAGCACTTCCCAAAGCCAAACTTGCACCAAAAAAGGTCATGGTCACTGTTTGGTGGTCTGCTGCCCATCTGATCCACTACAGCTTTCTGAATCCCAGCGAAACCATTACATCTGAGAAGTATGCTCAGCAAATCGATGAGATGCAGATGAAAACCAGTTTTCAACAGAATGGGCCCAATTCTCCACAACAATGCCAGACTGCAGATCGCAAAACCACTTCAAAAATGTAATGAATTGGGCTATGAAGTTTTGCTTCATCTGCCATATTCACCTGACCTCTTGCCAACCAACTACCACTTCTTCAAGCATCTGACAACTTTTTGCAGGGAAAATGCTTCCACAACCAGTAGGAGGCAGAAAATGCTTTCCAAGAGTTTGTCAAATCCCAAAGCATGAATTTTTATGCTACAGGAATAAACAAACTTATTTCTCATTGGCAAAAATGTGTTGATTGTAATGGTTCCTATTTTGATTAATAAAGATGTGTTTGAGCCTAGTTATAATGATTTAAAATTCATGGTCCAAAACTGCAATTACTTTTTTTTTTTTTTTTAAACCAACCTAATATGTGAAGCCCTCAGAAATGAAAGGATCATTTTAAGCAAGGGAGTAGCTGTGCTTAATACTTCAATTGCCCTTTGCTGAACCTACTTTATTTTTTAATAATCTGAGGATTATTAAGTTAAATAAACCATCAGTGATGTATTTAGAAATATATTTTCTGCTTCAGAGAAGTAATACTATTTATTGAAATAATAAACTGAAAGTATAAAATGAACATTTAACAAAAGCTATTTTGACTCTTCTATTTTAAAAACTGATCTCTAATATTCAATTTGTTAGATTACTTTAGCTAACCTGAGCTTAGAAACACTTTCCATTTTACTAATATACATCTAAACTTACCTTTTTGTTATTCAGTACGAAATGTTTTTGTGTTAGAAACATATAATTGCAAAATTTAATTTCTCTAATAGCATATTAGAAGAAAATGAATGAAGGGATTTGGTTGTATTATAGAATATAAATTTTTAGAATACTCTGATTGTTAAATACATATGAACAAAGCTAGTGGAGGTGATGGAATTTCAGTTGAGCTCTTTCAAATCCTAAAAGATGATGCTGTGAAAGTGCTGCATTCAATGTGCCAGCAAATTTGGAAAACTCAGCAGTGGCCGCAGAACTGGAAAAAGTCAATTTTCATTCCAATCCCAAAGAAAGGCAATGCCAAAAAATGCTCAAACTACTGCACAATTGCACTTATCTCACATGCATTCAAAGTAATGCTCAAAATTCTCTAAGCCAGGCTTCAACAGTATGTGAACCGTGAACTTCCAGATGTTCAAGCTGGATTTAGAAAAGGCAGAGGAACCAGAGATCAAATTGCCAACATCCGTTGGGTCATAGAAAAAGCAAGAGTTCCAGAAAAACATCTACTTTTGTTTTATTGACTATGCCAAAACCTTTGACTGTGGACCACAACAAACTGTGGAAAATTCTGAAAGAGATGGGAATACCAGACCACCTGACCTGCTTCTTGAGAAATCTGTATGCAGGTCAAGAGCAACAGTTTGAACTGGACATGGAAAAACAGACTGGTTCCAAATCAGAAAGGGAGTATGTCAAGACTGTATATTGTCACCCTGCTTATTTAACTTATATTCAGAGTACCTCATGCAAAGTGCCAAGCTGGATGGATGAAGCACAAGTTGGAATCAAGATTGCTGGGAGAAATATCAATAACCTCAGATATGCAGATGACACCATCTTTATGGAAGAAAGTGAAGAGGAACTAAAAAGCTTCTTGATGAAAGTGAAAGAGAAGAGTGAAAAAGTTAGCTTAAAACTCAACATTCAGAAAACTAAGATCATGGCATCCTGTCCCATCACATCATGGCAAGATGGGGAAACAATGGAAACAGTGAGAGATTTTATTTTTGGGGGCCCCAAAATCACTGCAGATGGTGACTGCAGCCATGAAATTAAAAGACACTTGCTCCTTGGAAGAAAAGCTATGACCAACCTAGACAGCATATTAAAAATCAGAGACATTACTTTGCCAACAAAGGTCCATCTAGTCAAACTGTTTTTTCCAGTAGTCATGTATGGATGTGAGAGTTTGACTATAAAGAAAGCTGAGCGCTGAAGAATTGATGCTTTTGAACTGTGGTGTTGGAGAAGACTCTTGAGAGTCCCTTGGACTGCAAGGAGATCCAACCAGTCCATCCTAAAGGAAATCAGTCCTGAATATTCATTGGAAGGACTGATGCTGAAGCTGAAACTGCAATACTTTGGCCACCTGATACAAAGAACTGACTCATTGGAAAAGACCCTGGTGCTGGGAAAGACTGAAGGCAGGAGGAGAAGGGGGCAGAGAACAAGTTCATTGGATGGCATCACCGATGCGATGGACATGAGTTTGAGCAAGCTCAGGAGTTGGTGATGGACAGGGAAGCCTGGTGTGCTGCAGTCCATGGGTTGCAAAGAGTCAGACACGACTGAGCAACTGAACTGAACTGACTAAGATTCATTTAAAAGCCATATTTTAAAAAATTCTTAAATTGAATTTTGTCACTATTAAATAAGCTTTAGATGCTCTAAGAGACCTTTTTCTTTAAAAGTGTAATGTACATAATTATTTTGTAAAGTGATTCTTTGAAACATCAATTATAAACATGTTGAAAAAGAACACTTTCCAGTTTTTAAAATGAAAGATTGTGGATTAATAATTTCAGTTGTGTAGCAAAGTGATCTATATATATTTGTTTGTTTCTTTCCCCTTATAGATTATTTCTGTTTATTTTCCCTTATGCATGCATGCTAAGTTGCTTCAGTCATGTCCAACTCTTTGTGACCCCATGGACTATAACCCACCAGGCTCCTCTGTTCATGGGATTCTCTAGGCAAGAATACTGGAGTGGGTTGCCATGCCCTCCTCCAAGGGATCTTCCTGATCCAGGGATTGAACCCACCTCTCTTAATGTCTCCTGCATTGGCAGATGAGTTCTTTACCACTAGTGCCACCCTTACAGATTATTTCAAAATATTGAGATTATATATATATGTATATATTTCTTAAAAAAATTTATTTTACTTTACAACATTGTATTGGTTTTGCCATACATTGACTTGAATCGCCATAAGTGTACATGTGTTCCCCATCCTGAATCCCCCTCCCACCTCCCTCCCCATCCCATCCCTCTGGGTCATCACAGTGCACCAGCCCCGAGCATCCTGTATCACGCATAGAACCTGGGTTGGTGATTCATTTCACATATGATAATTTACATGTTTCAATGCCATTCTCCCATATCATCCTGCCCTCGCCCTCTCCCACAGAGTCCAAAAGACTGTTCAATACATCTGTGTCTCTCTTGCTGTCTCGCATACAGGGTTATCATTACCATCTTTCTAAATTCCATATATATGTGTTAGTATACTGTATTGGTGTTTTTCTTTCTGGCTTACTTCACTCTGTAATAGGCTCCAGTTTCATCCACCTCATTAGAACTGATTCAAATATATTATTTTAATGGCTGAGTAATATTCCATTGTGTATGTGTACCACGGCTTTCTCATCCATTAATCTGCTGATGGGCATCTAGGTTGCTTCCATGTCCTTACTATTGTCAACAGTGCCGCGATGAACATTGGGGTACACATGTCTCTTTCAATTCTGGTTTCCTCAGTGTGTATGCCCAGCAGTGGGATTGCTGGGTCATATGGCAGTTCTATTTCCAGTTTTTTAAGGAATTTCCACACTGTTCTCCATAGTGGCTGTACTAGTTTGCATTCCCACCAACAGTGTAAGAGGGTTCCCTTTTCTCCACACCCTCTCCAGCATTTATTGCTTATAGACTTTTGGATAGCAGCCATTCTGACTGGCGTGAAATGGTACCTCATTGTGGTTTTGATTTGCGTTTCTCTGATAATAAGTGATGCTGAGCATCTTTTCATGTGTTTGCTAGCCATCTGTATGTCTTTTTCGGAGAAATGTCTGTTTAGTTCTTTGGCCCACTTTTTGATTGGGTCTTTTATTTTTCTGGAATTGAGCTGCAGGAGTTGCTTGTATATTTTTGAGATTAATTCTTTGTCCATTGCTTCATTTGCTATTATTTTCTCCCATTCTGAAGGCTGTCTTTTCACCTTGCTTATAGTTTCCTTTGTTGTGCAGAAGCTTTTAATTTTAATTAGGTCCCATTTGTTTATTTTTGCTTTTATTTCCAATATTCTGGGAGGTGGGTCATAGAGGATCTGCTGTGGTTTATGTCGGATTATGAGTGTTAAGTGGTTTATGAGTGTTTTGCCTATGTTTTCCTCTAGGAGTTTTATAGTTTCTGGTTTTACATTTAAATCTTTAATCCATTTTGAGTTTATTTTTGTGTATGGTGTTAGAAAGTGTTCTAGTTTCATTCTTTTACAAGTGGTTGACCAGTTTTCCCAGCACCACTTGTTAAAGAGATTGTTTTTTCTCCATTGTACGTTCTTGCCTCCTTTGTCAGAGATAAGGTGTCTATAGGTGTGAGGATTTATCTCTGGGCTTTCTATTCTATTCCATTGATCTATATTTCTGTCTTTGTGCCAGTACCACACCATCTTGATGACCGTGGCTTTGTAGTAGAGACTGAAGTCAGGCAAGTTGATTCCTCCAGTTCCATTCTTCTTTCTCAAGATTGCTTTGGCTATTCGAGGTTTTTTGTATTTCCATACAAATTGTGAAATTATTTGTTCTAGTTCTGTGAAAAATACCATTGGTAGCTTGATAGGGATTGCATTGAATCTATAGATTGCTTTGGGTAGTATAGTCATTTTCACTATATTGATTCTTCCAATCCATGAACATGGTATATTTCTCCATCTGTTTGTGTCCTCTTTGATTTCTTTCATCAGTGTTTTATAGTTTTCTATATATGGGTCTTTTGTTTCTTTAGGTAGATTTATTCCTAAGTATTTTATTATTTTCGTTGCAATGGTGAATGGAATTATTTCCTTAATTTCTCTTTCTGTTTTCTCATTGTTAGTGTATAGGAATGCAAGAGATTTCTGTGTGTTAATTTTATATCCTGCAACTTTACTATATTCATTGATTAGCTCTGGTAATTTTCTGGTGGAGTCTTTAGGGTTTTCTATGTAGAGGATCATGTCATCTGCAAACAGTGAGAGTTTCACTTCTTTTCCCCCAATCTGGATTCATTTTATTTCTTTTTCTGCTCTGAATGCTGTGGTCAAAGCTTCCAAAACTATATTGAATAGCCGTGGTGAGAGTGGGCACACTTGTCTTGTTCCTGATTTTAGGGGAAATGCTTTCAACTTTTCACCATTGAGGATAATGTTTGCTGAGGGTTTGTCATATATAGCTTTTATTATGTTGAGGTATTTTCCTTCTATTCCTGCTTTCTGGAGGGTTTTTATCATAAATGGATGTTGAATTTTATCAAAGGCTTTCTCTGTGTCTGTTGAGATAATCATATGGTTTTTATTTTTCAATTTGTTAATGTGGTGTATTACACTGATTGATTTGTGGATATTGAAGAATCCTTGCATCCCTGGGATAAAGCCCACTTGGTCATGATATATGATCTTTTTAAAATGTTGTTGGATTCTGTTTGTTAGAATTTTGTTAAGGACTTTTGCATCTATGTTCATCACTGATATTGGCCTGTAGTTTTCTTTTTTTGTGGACATCTTTGTCAGGTTTTGGTATTAAGGTGATGGTGGCCTCATAGAATGAGGTTGGAAATTTACCTTCCTCTGCAATTTTCTGGAAGAGTTTGAATAGGATAGGAGTTAGTTCTTCTCTGAATTTTTGGTAGGATTCAGCTGTGAAGCCATCTGGTCCTGGGCTTTGTTTGTTGGAAGATTTCTGATTACAGTTTCAATTTCCGTGCTTGTGATGGGTCTGTTGAGATTTTCTATTTCTTCCTGGTTCAATTTTGGAAAGTTGTACTTTTCTAAGAATTTGTCCATTTCTTCCAAGTTGTCCATTTTATTTGCATGTAGTTGCTGATAGTAGTCTCTTATGATCCTTTGTATTTCTGTGTTGTCTGTTGTGATCTCTCCATTTTCATTTCTAATTTTGTTGATTTGATTTTTCTCCCTTTGTTTCTTGATGAGTCTGGCTAATGGTTTGTCAATTTTATTTACCTTCTCAAAGAACCAGCTTTTGGTTTTGTTGATTTTTGCTATGGTCTCTTTTGCTTCTTTTGCATTTATTTCTGCCCAAAATTTTAAGATTTCTTTCCTTCTACTAACCCTGGGGTTCATAGTTTCTTCCTTTTCAAGTTGCTTTAGGTGTAGAGTTAGGTTATTTATTTGACTTTTTTCTTGTTTCTTGAGGTAAGCTTGTATTGCTATGAACCTTCCCCTTAGCACTGCTTTTACAGTGTCCCATAGGTTTTGGGTTGTTGTGTTTTCATTTTCATTTGTTTCTATGCATATTTTGATTTATTTTTTTATTTCTTCTGTGATTTGTTGGTTATTCAGCAGCGTGTTGTTCAGCCTCCATATGTTGGAATTTTTAAGTTTTTCTCCTGTAATTGACATCTAATCTTACTGCATTGCAAGCATTAGAAAAGATGCTTGGAATGATTTCATGTTTTTTTTTTTTTTTTGAATTTACCAAGGCTAGATTATGGCCCAGGATATGATCTATCCTGAAGAAGGTTCTGTGTGCTTGAGAAAAAGATGAAATTCATTGTTTGGGGGTGAAATGTCCTATAGATATCAATTAGGTCTAACTGGTCTATTGTATCATTTAAAGTTTGTGTTTCCTTGTTAATTTTCTGTTTAGTTGATCTATCCATAGGTGTGAGTGGAGTATTAAAATCTCCCACTATTATTGTGTTATTGTTAATTTCCCCTTTCATACTTGTTAGCATTTGTCTTACATATTGTGGTGCTCCTATGTTGGGTGCATATATATTTATGATTGTTATATCTTCTTCTTGGATTGATCCTTTGATCACTATGTAGTGTCCATCTTTGTCTCTTTTCACAGCCTTTGTTTTAAAGTCTATTTTATCTGATATGAATATTGCTACTCCTGCTTTCTTTTGGTCTCTATTTGCATGGAATATCTTTTTCCAGCCCTTCACTTTCAGTCTGTATGTGTCCCTTGTTTTGAGGTGGGTCTCTTGTAGACAACATATATATGGGTCTTGTTTTTGTATCCATTCAGCCAGTCTTTGTCTTTTGGTTGGGGCATTCAACCCATTTACATTTAAGGTAATTATTGATAAGTATGATCCCATTGCCATTTACTTTATTGTTTTGGGTTCAAGTTTATACACCCTTTCTGTGTTTCCTGTCTAGAGAAGATCCTTTAGCATTTGTTGGAGAGCTGGTTTGGTGGTGCTGAATTCTCTCAGCTTTTGCTTGTCTGTAAAGCTTTTGATTTCTCCTTCATATTTGAATGAAATCCTTGCTGGGTATAGTAATCTGGGTTGTAGGTTATTTTTTTTTTTCATTACTTGAAGTATGTCCTGCCATTCCCTTCTGGCCTGAAGAGTTTCTATTGAAAGATCAGCTGTTATCCTTATGGGAATCCCCTTGTGT
This sequence comes from Odocoileus virginianus, assembly GCF_023699985.2. Lineage (NCBI taxonomy): Eukaryota > Metazoa > Chordata > Mammalia > Artiodactyla > Cervidae > Odocoileus > Odocoileus virginianus. The sequence continues at coordinate 588,282 of NW_027224283.1, forward strand.
GTTATTTGTTGTTTCTGCCTTGCTGCTTTTAATATTCGTTCTTTGTGTTTGATCTTATTAATTTGATTAATATGTGTGTTGGGGTGTTTCGCCTTGGGTTTATCCCATTTGGAACTCTCTGGATTTCTTGGACTTGGGTGATTATTTCCTTCCCCATTTTAGGGACGTTTTCAACTATTATCTCCTCAAGTATCATCTCATGGTCTTTCTTTTTGTCTTCTTCTGGGACTCCTATGATTTGAATGTTGGGGCATTTAACATTGTCCCAGAGGTCTCTGAGGTTGTCCTCATTTCTTTTAATTCTTTTTTCTTTTTTCCTCTCTGTTTCATTTATTTCTACCATTCTATCTTCTACCTCACTTATCCTATCTTCTGCCTCCATTATTCTACTGCAGAGTGTTTTTGATCTCATTTATTGCATTATTCATTATATATTGACTCTTTTTTATTTCTTCTAGGTTCTTGCATCTTCTTGATCCTTGTCTCCAGGCTATTTATCTGTAACTCCAATTTGCTTTCAAGATTTTGGATCATTTTCCTTATTATTATTTGGAATTCTTTATCAGGTAGATTCCCTATCTCTTCCTCTTTTGTCTGGTTTGGTGGGCATTTATCATGTTCCTATACCTGCTGAGTATTTCTCTGCCTTTTCATCTTGTTTATATTGCTGTGTTTGGGGTGGCCTTTCTGTATTCTGGCAGTTTGTGGTTCCTCTTTATTGTGGAGGTTCCTCACTGTGGGTGGGGTTGGACGGGTGGCTTGTCAAGGTTTTCTGGTTAGGGAAGCTTGTGTCGGTGTTCTGGTGGGTGGAGCTGGATTTCTTCTCTCTGGAGTGCAATGAAGTGTCCAGTAATAAGTTTTGAGATGTCAGTGGGTTTGGTGTGACTTTGGTCAGCCTGTATATTGAGGCTCAGGTTTATGTTCCTGTGTTGCTGGAGAATTTGAGTCGTATGTCTTGCTCTGAAGCTTGTTGGCCCTTGTGTGGTGCTTGGTTTTAGTGTAGGTATGGAGGCATTTAATGAGCTCCTATTGACTAATCTTCCCTGGATTCAGGAGTTCTCTGGTATTCTCAGGATTTGGACTTAAGCCTCCTCCCTCTGGTTTTCAGTCTTATTCTTACAGTACCTCAAGACTTCTCCATCTATACAGCACTGATGATAAAACATCTAGGTTAATGATGAAAGCTTCTCCACAGTGAGGGACACCGGAGAGGTACACAGAGTTACATGGAGAAGAGAAGAGGGAGGAGGGAGTTAGGTGACCAGGAGGGGAAGAGGGGGAATCAAAAGGGGAGAGAGCAAGCTAGGCAGTAATCTTCCCCATGTGCTCTCCACAGTCTGGATTCCTCAGAGATGTTCATGGAGTTGCATAGAGAAGAGAAGAGGGAGGAAGGAGACAGAGGTGGCCAGGAGGATAAAAGGGGGAATCAAAAGGAGAGAGACAGATCCAGCCAGTAATCAGTTCCCTAAGTGTTCTCCACAGCCTGGAACACACAAAGAGATTCACTGAGTTGGGTAGAGAAGAAAAGGGGGTGGGGGGAGATAGAGGCGACCTGGTGGAGAAAAAGGAGAGTCAAAAGGGGGAGAGAGCAATCAGGCCAGTGATCCCGCTCCCAAGTAAAAATGGGTACTGAAGATTGGGTTCTTAAAGGTACAAAGTTGATAACAAATACCAAAAAGCAAAGATTAAAAATCTTGAGTAGAGGTTAGATTCCCCAAAATACAATATTAAACAAAACAAAACAAAGCAAAGGCAACCAACCAACCAACAAACAAAAAAACCCCCAAGTCACAGAAATTATAAAAAATATATATATGAAGTTTGCTTTAAAAATAGGGTCTTTCTTCTTTTTTTTTTTTTTGCAAGGTAATAGTAGGTTATAAAAATGAAAATTAAAGGAGTAATGGGGACTTAAAAATAAAAAAAAAAAAAAAATTTTAAAAATTTTTTTTAATTTAAAAAATGATAGTAGTAAAAATATATCTAAGACTTTCTCTGGAGCTGTTGTGGACAGTGTGGGGTCAGTTCATCTTCAGATAGTTCCTTGGTCCGGCTTGTACTTCTCAAGGTCTATAGGCCCCTTCCTATGTAGTCGGTGCTAACTACAGGGTTTTAATCTATTGCACCTGTCACTTCCAAAGTGGTTCCCTCTGTTTATTTTAGCTTCTGTTTGCTGGTCTCTTCTGTGTCTAACTTCCGCCCTGCCACAAGGGGTGCGGTGGTGGTCTTTTTTTTTTTTTTTTTAGGCTCGCTTGTTCAGTCGTGCTTTGGGGAGGGAGGAACACTGCGAACAAATATCACTGGCGTGTGCTCACAGTGATTCAGCCACACTGGGTTTGCCCCTGCTCACGGCGTGTGTGCTTTCCCAGTCTACACTGCTCAGACTCCAGGTTGCTCTGCCGGGAACTGTCTGATGCGGGCCCTGGTTTACATGCACTTCCCAGGTCTAAGCCGCTCAGGTTCAGGTTCTCGGGTACTCCACAAAGGCGCAGACTTGGTTGGGCCTGCGTTTTGCGCCCGTCCCAGGCCCGAGCAGCTCAGGTGACCAGGTGCTTGGCGCGCGTATTCGCCCCCAGTTGGAGGCTGCGGCTTCCCCCTCCCCCGTCCCAGCCGCTGGGTTTTCTGGGTGTACAACGGGCGCGCCTTCTCAGGTGTGCCGTGTGTCTATTCTGGGGAGCTGGTCTCTGGCTGCGACCCTCCTGGCGGATGTCAACCGTCCAGAGTCCCAAGAAGTCTTGGTTAGCAGAGAAGTCTGCTTGCAGTTTGGTATAGGATGCCTCTCTGGGGCCGCGATTGCCCCCTTCCGGCTCTGGCTGCCCTCGCCTGCCTGTCTCCAGCGGGGGTGGGCCGGTCCGCAGCTGGCTAGCTCTGCTCAGTCCTTTGTTCTGTGAGGGTGCCTGGCCGTGTCTTGCTGCTAAGCTGCTAAGTCGCTTCAGTTGTGTCCGACTCTGTGCGATCCCATAGATGGCAGCCCACCAGGCTCCCCCGTCCCTGAGATTCTCCAGGCAAGAACACTGGAGTGGGCTGCCATTTCCTTCTCCAGCGCATGAAAGTGAAAAGTGAAGGTGAAGTCGCTCAGTCCTGTCCGACTCTTCGCGATCCCATGGACTGCAGCCCACCAGGCTCCTCTGTCCGTGGGATTTTCCAGGCAAGGGTACTGGAGTGGGTTGCCATTGCCTTCTCCGGTCTTAGGTTAGGGTTTTCTCGGGGTCACGGATAGCTATCCCACAGCCTGGGTTGCTGTCTCACGCTAGTTCGCTCAGATTGCCCTCAGGGCATTCAGGCCGTCCTTACCCTAAGCAAGCAGCCCGCTCCTCCCTGTCCCTCCCCCGCTTGCTAGTGGGGGATGCGAGCGTCTGGGCTGCTGCTCCGCTGGGAGTTGCTGTTAGGCACATAATCTGTGGGGTTTAATTATTTATTTATTTTTCCTCCTGGTTATTTTGCCCTCTGAGATTCCAAGGCTTGCCACAGACCTGCCGGAGAGAGTGTTTCCTGGTGTTTGGAAACTTCTCTCTTTTTTAAGACTCCCTTTCCGGGACAGATCTCCGTTCCTATCTCTTTTTTCTCTCTTTTTATCTTCTGTATTTTGTCCTACCTCCTTTCGAAGTCAATGGGCTGCCTTTCTGGGTGCCTGATGTCCTCTGCCAGCATTCAGAAGTTGTTCTGTGAAATTTGCTCAGCGTTCAAATGTTCTTTCGATGAGTTTGTGGGGGAGAAAGTGTTCTCCCCATCCTATTCCTCCACCATCATAGGACCACCTCGAGATAATATATAGTATTCATTCTCTATGCTATACAGTAGTTAATTATCTATTTTATTTGTAGTGGTGTATATATGTTAATGAAAACTCTTAATTTATCCCTTCCTTTCTTTTCTCTTTGGTAACTGTGTTTGCTTTCTATGTGTGTGTGTCTATTTCTGTTATGTTAGTAAGTTTGTTTGTATACTTTTTAAAGAAAATTTTATGTATAAGCAATATTATATATTTGTCTTTATCTGTCTGGCTTACTTCGCTTACTATGATAATTTCCAGATCCATTCATGTTACTACAAATGACATTACTTCATTCTTTTTTATAGTTCAGTAATATTCCATTATATATATGTACCACTCATTCTTTATTCATTCATCTTTCAACAGACAATTATGTTGCTTCCAGGTCTTATTGTAAATAGTGTTGTGATGAATATTGTGGTATATGTATGCATCTTTTCCAAGTATGGTTTTCTTTCCATATAGGCCCGGGGGTGAAAATGTAGGATCATATAGTAGCTTTATTTTTAGCTATTTAAAGAAACTTCATACTATTTCCCCAAATTATATTCCCACCAACTGTGTAGAAGAGTCCCTTTTTCCCCCACATCCTCTCCACATTTATTATTTGTATTGTTATTGATGATGGCCATTCTGATCGATGTGAGGTGATATCTCATTGTAGTTTTGATTTGCATTTCTTTAATAGTTAGTGGTGTTGATATCTTTTCATGTACCTGTTTGGGTCATCTGTATGTCTTTTTTAAAGAAGTATTTCCTTGGATCTTCTGCCTATATTTTTACTAGTTTCTTTTTTTTTCTCTTTTTTTGATTTTGAGCTATATGAGGCACTGCATACATTGTCACATCATTTGCAAATATTTTCTCTTATTCCTTAAGTTGGATTTTCCTTTCGCTTATGTTGCCTTTGCTCTGCAAAAGCAAGTTTAATTAGGTCCCATTAATTTGTTTCTGCTTTTATTTCCATTACTCTAGGAAACAGATCTAAAAAAACCTGGCTGTGATTTATGTCAAAGACTATTCTGCCTATGTTTCCCTCTAGGAGTTTTATAGTATCCAGTCTTACATTTAGGTCTTTAATCCATTTTGAGTTTTATTTTTGTGTGTGGTGTTAGAGAATGTTCTAATTTCATTCTTTTACATGTAGCTGTCCAGTTTTCCCAGTACCACTTATTGAAGAGACAGTTGTTTCTCCATTTTGCCTCCTTTGTTACAGATTAGTGTCAGTAGTTGTATGGATTAATGCCATAATTTTACTTGAGTTCTTTAATGTTTTCATAACTGCACCATCAATTTGTTTTATTTCCACACCAAATTTATTTCTCTGCTTTCAGTGAAACTCTGGATCAATCCATGGGACTGATTTGCATGTGGAAACAATATGTAGAACTCAGCAAAGGATGCAGTGTTAAACTTCTCAGTATATTGAATAATTTTTAAAGTAATGTGTGTGCTTAGTCACTCATTCCTGTTCTACTCTTTGTGACCCCATGGGCTGTAACCCGCCAGGCTCCTCTGTCCATGGGGATTTTCCAGGCAAGAATACTGAAGTGGGTTGCCATGCCCTCCTCCAGGGGATCTTTCCAACCCAGGGATCAAACCCAGGTCTCCCACATTGCAGGCAGATTCTTTACCAGCTGAGCTACCTGGGAAACCCTCCTTTCACTGTGTCTCTTTGCAAATTCCTCCCACATTCTCTATTTTGCCTTCTGTTTATAGGCTACCTTACTGATCTTTCCCCCTCACATTTCCATTTATCCTCATTCTTCCTCTGTCTCTCTTTCTCTGCATCCTCCTCACTTCCTTGTCAGCAGCTTTGCCTATCCCCCCTTTGGAATCTTCACTTCTGCAAAGCCCCAGATCCCTGCGTTGGGGAGGTGACTTGCTCTTGGGAGTTCTTTAGTCCTAAATCCCAGCCTTCTGAAAAGTGTATTCTCAGGAGACAAGGAAGCCTGGCGAGCTGCAGTTTCAAGGGGTGGCAAAGAGTCAGACACAACTTAGCGACTGAACATCAGGGGGATATTGGGCCTTTTATCAAGGCGGTGGGGTAGGGGGGTGGCGGTGTCTCAGGAAGACAGCGCGGTCTGCAGAGTCCCAGGGCCCAGGAGAGAAGCCAGGCCCCTGTGGGCCAAAAGCGATGAGGCGCAAAGTCTTTGAATCTATCTCAAAAGTCCATCTGAACAGCGCGGGGTGGGAGGGGTGGTCAGTGAAGGATTCTACAAGAAAACACAGCGGGCAGGTCTAATGGCCTGAAGGTCCAAAATCCATGGGCGGGGTAGGCCTCAGAAACATTTTGATCAAAAACAAGCCGCGGACCCCGACCCTAAAGCAAAGTGGTCGAGCTTCTGGAACTCTCATCTGGACGCAGGAACTTACCACAGGTAGAAGGCGCGGATGCAGGAATTGTAACTCAGCAGCAACCTCAAGACTCCAGGAGTATAAGTCTGTGGACTCACAGATGCCTGAGTAAACATAGACTCTCCTAGCCTCTTCAGGGTTAAATGATGGAAGCTTATCACAAAGACAGAGCAGGCTTAAAGGGGTTTCAGTTGAACACATCTGGAACAAACTAGAAATCATAAGGTAAAAAAAGGAATGCTTTAAAACTCATAGAATAAGATGAAAAATATGTGATGTAAAATGAATAAATATATAAAGGAGGACAAAACAATTTTTCTTACAGTCATCTGTGAACTAACTAGAGTAAATGTAATGAGGGGGTTAGAAAATCTCAATAGATGTGAAAATGAGTAATTATATGCTCCATGGAATAGGATATATATCAGTTCAGTTCAGTTGCTCAGTCGTGTCTGACTCTTTGTGACCCCATAAATTGCAGCACACCAGGCCTCCCTGTCCATCACCAACTCTCTCATGTCCATTGAGTCGGTGATGCCATCCAACCATCTCATCCTCTGTCGTCCCCTTCTCCTCCTGCCCACAATCCCTCCCAGCATCAGGGTCTTTTCCAATGAGTCAACTCTTTGCATGAGGTGGCCAAAGTATTGGAGTTTCAGCTTCAGCATCAGTCCTTCCAATGAACACCCAGGACTGATCTCCTTTAGGATGGACTGGTTGGATCTCCTTGCAGTCCAAGGGACTCTCAAGAGTCTTCTCCAATGCCACAGTTCAAAAGCATCAATTTTTCGGTGCTCAGCTTTCTTCACAGTCCAACTCTCACATCCGTACATGACCATTGGAAAAACCATAGCCTTGACTAGATGGACCTTTGTTGGCAAAGTAATGTCTCTGCTTTTTAATATGCTATTTAGGTTGGTCATAACTTTCCTTCCAAGGAGTAAGTGTCTTTTAATTTCATGGCTGCAATCACCATCTGCAGTGATTTTGGAGCCCCAAAAATAAAGTCTGACAGAGTTTTCACTGATTGCCCATCCATTTGCCATGAAGAGATGGGACCAGATGCCATGATCTTAGTTTTCTGAATGTTGAGCTTTAAGCCAAATTTTTCACTCTCTTCTTTCACTTTCCTCAAGAGGCTTTTTAGTTCCTCTTCACTTTCTGCCATAAGGGTGGTGTCATCTGCATATATGAGGTTATTGATATTTCTCCTGGCAATCTTGATTCCAGCTTGTGCTTCCTCCAGCCCAGCGTTTCTCATGATGTACTCTGCATATAAGTTAAATAAGCAGGGTGACAATATACAGCCTTAACGTACTCCTTTTCCTATTTGGAACCAGTCTGTTGTTCCATGTCCAGTTCTAACTGTTGCTTCCTGACCTGCATATAGGTTTCTCAAGAGGCAGATCAGGTGGTCTGGTATTCCCATCTCCTTCAGAATTTTCCAGAGTTTGTTGTGATCCACACAGTCAAAGGCTTTGGCTATAGTCAATAAAGCAGAAATAGATGTTTTTCTGGAACTCTCTTGCTTTTTTGATGATCCAGCAGATGTTGGCAATTTGATCTCTGGTTCCTCTGCCTTTTCTAAAACCAGCTTGAACATCTGGAAGTTCACAGTTCACATATTGCTGAAGCCTGGCTTGGAGAATTTTGAGCATTACTTTACTAGTGTGTGAGATGAGTGCAATTGTGTGGTAGTTTGAGCATTCTTTGGGATTGCCTTTCTTAGGGATTGGAATGAAAACGGACCTTTTCCAGTCCTGTGGCCACTGCTGAGTTTTCCAAATTTGCTGGTATATTGAGTGCAGAACTTTCACAGCACCATCTTTCAGGATTTGAAATAGCTCAACTGGAATTCCATCACCTCCACTAACTTTGTTTGTAGTGATGCTTTCTAAGGCCCACTTGACTTCACATTCCAGGATGTCTGGCTCTAGGTGAGTGATCACACCATCATGATTATCTGGGTTGTGAAGATCTTTTTTGTACAGTTCTTCTGTGTATTCTTGCCACCTCTTCTTAATATCTTCTGCTTCTGTTAGGTCCATACCATTTCTGTCCTTTATTGAACCCATCTTTGCATGAAATGTTCCCTTGGTATCTCTAATTTTCTTGAAATGCATACAGTGGACTATTATTCAGGCTAAAAAGGAAATCCTGTCACAAGCACAGTATAAAGGAACCTTGAGGACATTATGCTAAGTGAAGTAAACAAAACCACAGCTACTGTATAATTCTTCTTATATGAGGTATCTAAAAAATTCAAATTCATGGAAACAGTAAGTAGAATGGGTACCAGGGCCTGGGGAAAGGGAGAAAAGGGCAGTTGTTGCTTAATGGGAGTAGAGTTTCAAATTTGAAAAACATAAAGTTCTGGAGATTTTTTCACAATAGAGTGATTATACTTAATGGTACTGAACAATACGTTTATTAACGGTCAAAATGCTAACTTGATATTATGTGTTTTTTACCTCAATAAGGAAATAAATATATAGTTTTTTTTTTTTTTTATACTGGGCTTTTACACAAGTTCATTTAGAAAAGGTCAAAGTATTTAAAACTGGAACAAATGTTGAAAATGGAACTTCTTGGTAATAAATCTATATTGTTAGCTAAGTAATTTGTCAAAACATTAAAATGAGCTCACTTTCATGAAACTATATAAAAAAAGAATGAACAGTAAAACTAATGTTTAAACTGCAACTTGAAACATTGTGAGTAATGAGAATTAAAGGGTTTTATTTCTTTCTATGAAAAGTTTCCACAGCACTTTAGTTATGAATCAAATTTCAGTTTAAAATTCAAGTAAATAACACCTACGTTATTTATTTATATATCATTATTGACCAAAGTTAGAGTCACTGTAAACTTTTTTTCTTGTAAAATTTTGTGCTTTATTGTTTTCTGGGGGATTTATTGAACTATAGCTCATTAAAATCTAATTTGAAAAGCAGCATTATGATCCTTTACTACCTGGGATCCACTAGCATACTAAGAGTAAAATAGACAGGGAATTGTAGAATACAATATTTGAAATTACAGGAAAGTGTCTTGTCTATGGAAGGTAGATAGCAAACACAACTGATCTCCCCTCTATCCACAGTCACTGCAATGTGTTCTTTAATTCCTTCCATCAATAAATAATTCTATTTGTCTCCTTTGAGTCTTGGCTGGTCCTGTGACTAGTTCGGTGAATAGAATGTGGAGGAAGGGATATTGAGCCTAAGAATCTGGAGCCTTGCATGTTTCCATTCTCTTCCTTGGAGTTCAATGTTCTTACATGAGAACAAACGTTGTCTAGAAGATAAAGCACCATCTAGAAGAAAGCTCAATGATTTACGGTAATAGTAATTAAACTGTTAGAGTTGTGGATAATGCCTAACTAGACTGCAAGACCCAGTCATTCATAGAGATAATCCTATGAACAAACCCAGCCAAGATCAACTGATGTCTGTTCAAACTGGCAGAAACATCAAGTTGATCCAGAAACTCGAGTTTTAAACCACTGATTTGGGGATGATTTGCTATTGCATGATAACTAACTGTAGAGAGTGACAGGTGCACATGAGGGTTCCACAGAGAGGGCTAGGGAGGGATACAGGGAAGGAAATCTTTGTAAGAGGTGATGCCTTGAACACAGGTTGCGAAATGAAAGTCAAAAACATTCCAGTCTGGACCATTGAGGTTTATGGTGAAAAATGCGAAAGATAGTAAGGTATAAAATAAACAAATGTAGAACATCTTTCTTAGAAATATTAGTGAGGTCAGATCTTCTGTTTTTTCGATGTTACAGATAATCTTTGAGGGGACAATATGCCTTTTTATTGAACTCCTTGTCTATAACCCAGGGTTTCCTTGCATTTTGCTAGTTTAACTTTCTCAATGTCTAGGAGAAATTTTCTGCGATTTGCTGGCTTCTGCTGGCTTAATTTAGCCATATTTAGAACTTTTATTGTATTATGTATTTCAGCACTAGTTGTGCTGTATGAACACATCGTTGCTGGTAACTCACTAGGTCACGTCCGACTCTTTGCAACCCATGGACTGCAATGTGTCAGGCTTCCCAGTCCTGCACAGGGAGGCCTGGCATGTTGCAGTCCATGGGTTGCAAAGAGTCAGACATGACTGGGTGACCGAACAACAACCACCACCACCACAACAAAGGAAACGAGGTGCAAAGTCTAGCTCCTGCCATGTAAGGGGCAGAAAAGTGAACAGTTACAGACATTCAAAGTTGCGAGGCATTAAAGTAAAAGAAAATTAACAATGTTCAGGCCTGCTCTGCTGCTGCCGCCGCCAAGTTGCTTCAGTCGTGTCCGACTCTGTGCGACCCCATAGACGGCAGCCCACCAGGCTCCCGGGTCCACAGGATCCTTCAGGCAAGAACACTGGAGTGGGCTGCCATTTCCTTCTCCAATGCATGAAAGTGAAAAGTGAAAGTGAAGTCGCTCAGTCGTGTCCGACTCTTCGTGACCTCATGGACTGCAGCCTACCAGGCTCCTCTGTCCATGGGATTCTCCAGGCAAGAGTACCAGAGTGGGGTGCCATTGCCTTCTCCTCAGGCTTGCTCTTTATATTCTTCTCAGGAAACAAAGAAAGAAAAACTCATTCTGCTTTTTTCCTTTTCACTGCAACACTTTCAATGAATATTCAGGGTTGATTTCCTTTAGAATTGACTGGTTGGATCTCCTTGCAGCCCAAGGGACTCTCAGGAGTTTCCCCCATCACCACAGTTCGAAAGCATCAATTCTTCGGCGCTCAACCTTTTTTATTGTCTGTCTCTCACATCTGTACATGACTAGTGGAAAAACCATAGCTTTGACTATATGGATCTTTGTAGGCAAAGTAATGTCTCTGCTTTTTAATATGCTCTCTAGGTTCGTCATTGCTTTTCTTCCAAGGAGCATGTGTCTTTTAATTCCATGGCTGCAGTCACTGCTTGCAGTTATTTTTGGAGCACAAGCAAATACAATTTATCACTGTTTCCTTTATTTCTCCATTTCCTTGCTACGAAGTGGGTGGGATCAGTTGCCATGAACTTAGTTTTTTGAATGTTGAATTTTAAACCAGTTTTTTAAAAATTCTTCTCTTTCATCCTCATCAAGAGGTTCTTCACATCTTTAGTTCCTCTTTGCTTTCTGCCATAAGGGTGGTGTCATCTGCATATCTGAGGTTATTGATATTTCTCTTGGCAGTCTTGATTCCATCTTGTGAGTCATCCAGCCTGGCATTTTGCCTGATGTACACTGCACAGAAGTTAAATAAGGAGGGTGACAATATACAGCTAGATATACTCTTTTCCTAATTTGAACCACATGGGTGGTTTTATTATCTCAGCAGATTTTCAGATCACTGCCACCTGGGTGATAAGTTAACGTAGAGGCTGTGCTCTTCACTTTAGAGATAATCCAATGAATCTAAACCTATATATTAGGGCTTTAAAGTTCCTTTTCCAAAGTCGATGTGGATCTCCAGGGATCTAAACTCATGTTTTTTCCTCTCCAGGGTTAAAATTCATTTGGTTTTTTCTTGCTCAAACTAATTAATCATTATCTTGAATATTTAATCCCTGCTTCAGGAGAGTAACTGTAATGATATAAACACTTTTTGGATATTTGCATTGAAAAAACAATGGATACTATTATACCATTATTTCCCTATGAGTTCAAGAATTCAATATTTCCACGTAAGATTTAACAGTTCTTTGATTGATCAGAGCCAGGTTAGAGTTTAGGTAAGGACCTTTTAGGGATTCCCAAGTGGTGCTAATAGTAAATAACCCACCTGCATTAGCAGAGACAGAGACATGGGTTTGATTCCTGGGTCATGAGGTCCCCTGGAGGTGGGCATGGCAACCCACTCCAGTATTTTTGCCTGGAGAATCCCATGGACAGAGGAGTCTGGTGGAATACAGTCCATAGGGTCACAAAGAAGCAGACATGACTGAAGTGACTTAGCACACACACACAAGGACTTTTTCATGGAAATCTAATTTCATATTCTCTTAATATGAGATATAATGTAGGAAGAAGTTTATTTTCAACAGTAATTGACATGGCTCAGTTTATTTTAATAGACATTGAAATTATGATTTGGGAGCTGAAATTCCATAATAACAGTGGCATAAGTCTGTTAATATGAACAGACAATGTACAATAGTTAACAAATGAAAATTGTGGCCTTCAGGCCCACTATTCTTTTAAATTTATATTTTGCTCTTAGTTTTAACATACCTTTACTTTCTTGAGATCAGTGAAATTCTTTTGATTAAGTCTGCAAAAGCTTGTTTCACTTGTTTGTTCCTCAGGCTATAAATAAATGGGTTTAACATGGGGGCAACTGAAGTCGTAAGCACTAACACACACTTATTGACACTTCATCTTTTGCTGAGGGTTTGACATAGATGAAAATACAACTGCCATAGGTGATAGAAACCACAATCACGTGAGTAGAGCAGGTAGAAAAGGCCTTCAGTTTTTGCTGGGAGGAAGGGAAATTTAGGATGGCATTGATGATGTATATGTAGGACATAACGACACACAGAAAAGTCACAGTGTTAATCAACACAGCAAGGGTAACAACCATCTGTTCTATGAACCATGTGTCTGAACAAGAGATCTTCAGCACAGGAGAAGCATCACAGAGAAAATGATCAATGACATTAGAATCACAGAATTCCAGGTTTAAGCCCAGGCAGAGGGGTGGAAATATGACCAGCCAACCTGCTACCCAACAACAGGTGACAAGCCAAACACAGACTCTACTGTTCATGATGGTTGCATAATGTAAGGGTTTGCAGATGGCCACATAGCGATCATAGGACATGATGGCCAGGAGAAAAAATTCTGTTCCTCCAAAAAGGAAGATAAAAAATAGTTGACTAACACAAGCATTGTAGGAAATAGTCTTGTCCCCAGTTGATAAGCTGTGTAAGAATCTGGGAATGCAGACCGTGGTGAATAAGGTTTCTAAAAAGGAGAAGTGTTTGAGGAAAAAGTACATGGCAGTTTTAAGGTGAGAATCTATTAAAGTGAGTATAATGATGATCAGGTTCCCAGTGACACTCAGTAAGTAGGAGACAACCAGAAATGTAAAAATCAGAACCTGCATTGGAGGGTCATCTGTCAGTCCAGGAGTATGAATATAGATAATGATGTATGGTTTCTCATCATTGACTTGTACTTCTCAAACTCCTCACAAAGTCACTACACTGAATTGAAAAAACTTGTATGAAATTATGAGGCTATGGCCATTGGGTAAAAAAAATCCAATCAATGCAATGAATAGTCATGTTCTTCTTTAACTTGATAATGACCAGTCAAAACTGTGGTGTTCTCAGCTCTTTTGATGTACATATAGAAATCCTCAAGATCATATTTTTCTGAAATAAGTGTACTACAGTCCATACTTTTATGCTCCATTCAGGCATTCAGATCTCTATTTTTCAGTTCATCTAAACTCTGTCCTATATTCTATGAAATGTATTTGCCTATAGAATTTGAAAGCATTGTCTATGTGATATGATTTTGGGAGTATTATAATGTTCTTTTGTCCTAATAATTCTTCATTATTCCCAAGTTTGAATGAACTCACAAGCTGTTTGAAGTGTGGCTTCCTGTTAAATGCAAATAAATGACTAAGTTTGACATTTATACAGAGCATATCAGCCACACATGCAGTATTTCAATGTTTGCTGATACTGCAATGACTAAAACGTTATCTTATTTTATTTTACTTTGGTACGAGAATCGTCATCCAAATAACATCATTACTTACCAGTTTTCCTATTTATCTTAAAGCTTCTAATCAGTACCTGACTTTTCTTCCATTTTCACTCTGATAGAAGAGTGTTCGATTAGAACTACATAAACAACCACCTGTAGTATTGGGTAAAGAAATTATTATAAGCAGAAAATAAAGAAGACCTGAAGAGTTTAACCTCAATTGTTTGTGCTTCCAAGGTCACAAAAGACAAGGGGATACAGTATGTGACATAGGTTGGAGGAGACCAAGGACACATGACCATTTCTTAGCAAATAGTAACTTGAATTGCATCCTGCAACATAAAAATGTCATTAGTGCAAAAACTAGGAAAATCCAAATAAACTCTGTATTTAATTAACTTTATTTTAATATTATTTCTTTTCCAGCTATTCTTTTGCTCCTCTGTGACCGTCCAAGGGCTTCCCTCATAGCTCAGTTGGTAAACAACCTGCCTGCAAGGCAGGCTAGTTTCCTGGGTCGGGAAGATCCCCTGGGGAAGGAAAGGGCAACCCAGTCCAGTATTCTTGCTTGGAAAATCGCATGGACAGAGGAGCCACAGAGAGAGAGAGAGAGAGAGAGAGAGAGAGAGAGAGAGAGAGAGAGAGAGAGAGAGAGAGAGAGAGAGAGAGAGAGAGAGAGACCCTCCAAGCCAGAGCCACAAGCGCTCTCCTCCCAGCGCCCCGGGGGATTGGCGGTGCGGGTGGCTGCACTGCGCATGCTCAGTCTGAGGTGCCCGAGAGCGAGTCCGGAGCCAGTGCGCGACCTGGCCGGCAGGGGGAGCCGAGAGAGCGCGAGGGACCGGCTGTGGCGGTGGTGCCACCGGGCATTCCTGTCCCCTGACCTGGCCGCGCCCTGGATCCGTCCTGTCCTGAAAGCTCTGTTTCAGTTATTAGTATTTGTATACGGTGTTAATTCCTTAGTGTTAATAATTCCACTGTGATGATTAGGAATTTACATTTTGGGAGAGCTGGTTGAAGGTTATTTGGGTTCACTATTTTTTCTACACTTGTATGAGTACAAAATTATATTATAATTAAAAGTTTACCAAATTTTAGAAATAAAAAAGAAAGAAAGCCAAAACGGTATAAACGGCAGTTGCTGAGCACTTCCGTATGGCGGCATGCTCGGGCAAATGTTCACATGCATCATTCGTATGGTATACATGTCTTCTCCAGTCCCTTCTGCTTCTTCAGCTGTACTTTTGTGGTGATATCCATTTTATCATATTTGTGAGTATATAGGATATCATTTGAAATTAAAGTTGGCAGTTACATTTAGGGTTTAATGTTAATCAGCAATACCTGAATTGCGTGGATTCTGTGTATACACAAAAGCCAACATTATGGCTTCAGCTAACAGCGCGGCAGTTTCTGACCCACTGAGAGTTCACTCACGTGGTGAAGATGTCCGTGTCTAGAAAGGAGTGCTACCCGCGGAACAGCTCTTCAGAGTGCTTCCAGGGTGGGGCATTCACTTTCCACAAACCGAAAGGATACCTCTGCCTTTGAGAGGAGTCTGTTTCCTGATACGACTCTGTTCATTACCAGCTTCCCACTCCTGTTTTTCCCTTCACTAGCCTGATACTGATACTTGTAGGGTTATCAAGTTTCAGCTTCGTGTCAGTTGCTATGAAACACTTTCTTGAAACTTCATCTTGTAAGTTCTTGGCTTCTATTTTTGGTCCCTCTTGCCCACTATGCTTATCTCTTTCTTACCAGTAAATACGTGAATGTAATGTTTGAGACTGGGTAATGTCTTGTTTATTGAGATACCACAGCAGATAGCCTGATTCAGAGTTTATCAAGAGCTCAATAAATATGTTTATTGTAAAATTCATGAATTATATACGTACTCTTCGGACTCAGAAGAAGTCAGTTTTCTCATGTAGTGAAATTTTCATCCCCATTTATGGACATTCTTTAATGAAAGTATGTAATCGTGCATGGGGTCAATTAGACTCTTTTGTGTTTTGACCTTTTTGAGCTATAAATGATATAAAAATGCCTACTCTTAATGTATATATGCCATATGTAATCTCTCTTGTCCATTTTCCTTCACTTTAAAAATGAGGGCTTTTAAATATTAAAATCATTCTTTGCTTCCTGGCAGTACAATAAAATGCTACCTGTCATTTTTAGTCCTAGACTAAAAAAAAAGTCATTACAATTCTTTTGCTTTGACCAAATGTATTATATACTTGGTCTTCTCTCTCTCTCATTACTTACATAGCAGCTAAGTCAAATATTCCTTATCCTTCAGTTATTGTCAGGATACTTTGTCACTTTCTTCCATTGCTGAATCAAAAGGCATTTGCCCTTAGAGGCTTCACTTAAATGGATGTTTGGAGTTTCACTTGGTTCCTATAAAATATTCCATTCCTAATCTTTATGAAAGGCAGATATCAGCTCCCACTTGGTACCTAGCCCCACTGTTTAGCTCAAAGTGCATATAGAAAAACAGAATAAGGGAATTAGGGAATGTTTTGCCTAAAAGTTAGCCTCCTACCTCAATACCAGGTTGAAGGTCACACAGAGAAGCACAGAGTTTCCAGTGGTGGGACAGGAGTGAGTTGTCTCGGCAGCCCAGGCACCTCCCCTCAGTCTTGTCAGAATGACTCCAGGTATCTGACTTTCCCAAGCACCTCAGGAAGCCTGTGTGTCCTGAGGAAAAAGACTAATTTTTTTTTTTTGTCCAAAAATGCCACTTTTTTCTTCATTCATATTTCTATTCAGTCATTCATTCATATCATATTAACAAGGCTCATGAAATTAACTGATATAGATAAAGATGTTAAAATTGAGTTTTCATTAAAATGTGAAAGACTTCTACAGGAAGGGGTCACTGAGCTATAAAGCATAAGCAAATAAGTCACTCAATAGTGATATAGGTCACCTATTTTATACACAGTTTTTATTTCAAATGAGGATGAAGTTATGGCAGAGAACACATGGGAGTGTCCCTCTAATGTCCACTGCATTTAGATGACCTCCATCATATTGATACATGAAGGCAGCTAATCAATGATGGTCCTGTACTTGCCACTCATACTGTAAAGCCACACTTCATAAGTGGTTGTTGAAACCTTTCATATAATTTTAAAGTGACAAATCATATCAGTTATGTTGGTATACATACATTGCTCAGAAGAAAGCATCATTCTAGAGTTCAGAAAATGGACAGAAAAATAAAAAAATACTTCTCTGATAATTGTAACCTCAGATGTTTGCTGAACCCCAAAGTTGCAAAGAGTGAAAAAAGTCCTCCAGGAAGGTCTTATAATGGAGAGAGGAAGGTGGACTCTGACTGTTCTTAGGAGCACATACTCAAACTCATAGCAGTCTCTGCAGTTGGAGAGTTTCACTAAGTCATCCTCCACCCACACAAGATGAAGATTTTCTCAAGAGAAAGCCTGTCTCCCCCTGAGCCCAGGCAGTCTTTACCTTACAGAGCTAGCAGTTGTTTAAATGGTTAGGAAAGAATTTCTTTCTGTTGTTGGGAAAATAGATATTCTATTGTTTCTGGCAGAAGGACATATTTCTAAACAGAGAATTTCCCTTAAAAAATATTGAGCAAATTTTCAATTATGTGAAACAAACAAACATGTCCTTTGGTGGATTTATCTTATCATTATCAATGAATCTCTGGTGTAGTAGACTTTGGGGATAGAGCAGGAAATACAGATCTGGGGAAAATGTCCCCAGAGAGGCAGGTATAAGTAACATTAGAACCAGAAGCAGTGCAGGAATGCAATAATAAGTATCAGATTGCAAGACAAAAGGCAACCATGTGTTATTTTATTTCAACAGTATGATAGGTATTTGTTATATTATACAGACAATTTTTCCAATTTATTAATCCTATAAAGCTGTAATTAATGTTTAGTGTCAGTATAAATATTCAGATAATAATAGAGAAAAATATTTTATCAAAATAAAAAGCAAAGTGATAGCCTTCATTGATAGTTTTCAGAAATACCTCCCAGATATTTATATTTCTTTTGTTTTTGTATCACATAGGGCTTTTTGAAAATTGAAGTAGAGTTGATTTACAATGCTGTGTTTATTTCTGCTTTATAGCAAAGTCTTTCAGTTATACATACACATATATTATTTTTTATATTCTTTCCACTGTGGTTTTTCACAGGAGATTGAATATAGTTTCTTCTGTAATACAGTGGGATAGTGTTATTTATACATTCTATTTATACTTGTTTGCTCCTGCTAACCCCAAATATCCTCTGCATTCCTTTCAATGCCCCTCATAACAACCACAAGTCTGTTCTTTATGTCTGTGAGTCTTTTTCTGATTTATAGATAAGTATATTTGTGTCATGTTTTAGATTTCCCATATAAGTGATAATGTATGTATTGACTTTCCTTTTCTGCTTTAGTTACTCTGATAATCTCTAGTTGCATCCATGTTGCTGCAAATGAAATTATTCATTTTTTATGGCTAATATTCCATTCTATATATATATATACAATATCTTCTTCATCCATTCATTTGTTGGTGGACATTTAGGTTGTATCTCATGGGCCTTTTTATATCTATATTTATGATCTTATTTTATTTCATTAAAAATCAATAAGTATTTTTGCATTTATGCTTACATATACTTTATATTCATAATTATATATTTTAATTTTTAGTTCGCTTTATTTTGTTGTTTTGTCACTAATTTGTGTCTGATTCTTTGTGACCCCATAAACTGCAGCACACCAGGCTTCCATGTCCTTTGCTAACTTGCAGAGTTTGCTCAAACTCTTGTCCACTGAGTCAATGATGCCATCCAGCCATCTCGTCCTCTGTTGCCCCCTTCATTTCTGGCCCTCAATCTTTCTCAGTATCAGGGTCTTTTCCAATGAGTTGACTTTTCACTTCAGGTGGCCAAAGTATTGCAGTTTCAGCTTCAGCATCAGTCCTTTCAATGAATATTCAAGGTTGATTTCCTTTAGAATTGACTGGTTTGATCTCTTTGCTGTCCAAGGGGCTCTCAAGAGTCTTCTCCAGCACTACACTTTGAAAGCATCAATTCTTTGGTGCTCAGCCTTCATTATGGTCCAACTCTCACATCTATACATGACTACTGGAAAACAACAGCTTTGCTTGCACAGACCTTTGTCTGCAAAGTAATGTCTCTGCTTTTTAATATGCTGTCTAGGTTGGCCATAGCTTTTCTTCCAAGGAGCAAGCATCTTTTAATTTCATGGCTGCAGTCACCATCCTGCAGTGATTTTGGAGCCCAAGAAAATAAAGTCTGTCACTGTTTCCATTTTTTCCCCATCTATTTGCCCTAAGGTGATTGGACTGGGTGCCATGATCTTCTTTTTCTGAATGTTGAATTTTAAGCCAGATATGTCACTCTTCTCTTTCACTTTCATCAAGAGGCTCTTTAGTTCCTCTTCACTTTCTGCCATGAGGGTGGTGTCATCTGCATATCTGAGGTCATTGATATTTCTTCCGGCAATCTTGATTCCAGCTGGTGCTTCATCCAACCAGGCATTTCGCATGATGTACTTTGCATACAAATTAAATAAGCAAGGTGACAATATACAGCCTTGACATACTCCTTTCTCAGTTTGAAACCAGTCTGTTCCATGTTTGGTTCTAACTGTTGCTTCTTGACCTGCATACAGGTTTTGCAGGAGGCAGGTAATGTGGCTTGGTATTCCCATCTTTTTCAGAATTTCCAGTTTCTTGTGATCCACACAGTCAAAGGCTTTGGCATAGTCAATAAAGCAGAAGTAGATGTTTCTCTGGAATTCTCTTGCTTTTTCTATGATCCAATGGATGTTGGTAATTTGATCTCTGGTTCCTCTGCCTTTTCTAAATCCAGCTTGAAAATCTAAAGTTCTTGCATCATGTACTGTTGAAACCTAGCTTGGAGAATTTTGAGTATTACTTTGCTAGTGTGTGAGATGAGTACAATTTTTCAGTAGTTTGAATATTCTTTGGTATTGCCCTTCTTTGGGATTGGAATGAAAGCTGATCTTTTCCAGTCCTGTGGCCACTGCTGAGTTTTCCAAATTTGCTGGCATATTGAGTGCAGCACTTTCACAGCAACATCTTTTAGGATTTGAAAGAACTCAACTGGAATTCCATCACCTCCACTATCTTTGTTCTTAGTCATGCTCCTAAGGCCCACTTGACTTTACACTCCAGGATGTCTCGTTGTAGGTGAGTGATGACACCATTGTGATTATCTGGGTCATGACGATCTTTTTTTGTGTAGTTTTTCTGTGTATTTATACCTCTTCTTAATACCTTCTGCTTCTGTTAGGTCCATACAATTTTTATTCTTTATTGTGCCCATCTTTGCATGACCTGTTCCCTTGGTATCTCTAATTTTCTTTAAGAGTTCCCATTCTATTTCCCATTCCATTGTTTTCCTCTATTTCTTCACATTAATCACTTAAGAAGGCTTCTTATCTCTCCTTGCTTTTCTTTGGAACTCTGCATTCAGATGGGTATAACTTTCCTTTTCTCCTTTGCCTTTAGCTTCTCTTCTTTTCTCAGCTACTTGTAAGGCCTCCTCAGACAACCATTTTGCCCTTTCGCATTTCTTTTTCTTTGCTGAACAGAGGGAAAACCTTAGAATAGTCCTGATGATATAAATGTAGGAAAGAACTACACACATGAGGGTGATGATGAAGGTCAACACAGCACACAGAACAGCCATATGTTCTATTAGCCATGTATCTGACTTGTCCCCAGTTGATATGCTATACATGAATCTGGGAATACAAGCAGTTGTGAATGAAATGTCTAAGGAGAAATTTTGTAGGAGAAGATACACAGGTGTTTAAGGTGGGAATCAATCAGAGTGAGGATGATGATGCTTACTTTCCAATACACTCAACATGTAGGACAGAAATAGAAAAATAGAAAGCAAAAATTTCAGTCTAATGTCTTCTATTAACCCCACCAAGATGAAGGTGGTTAGTGTGGTTTGGTGTTTGATCCTTAATTGTGGTCTCCTGTCCAGTCTGCTTGAAACAATAAGGAAGACTTTGCATGAGGAATTCCAGAGTCCTGGCTGGTTTTTAACTTCATGTGAAGTCAATCTGAGAGTGACGCCTATACAACTGTCTAGCGGAGAAGTAAATGCATAGCACATGGCAGTGTTTTATCCCCTCTTTGTGTCTCACAAACTGACTATTCATTTTTTAATCCTGTTATTTCATGCTTCTCCTTCTAATGAACTTACAATTTAACTGTAATTGATGTCAGTTCAACATATCTTCTTATAAATAATGAAATAAAAACAACACCTCTCTTTGAATAAGTTGCTTTGGGGTCAAGAAGTCTGCCTTCCCAATTTCCTGTCTCCAGACATGCTTCTAACAGAGGTAATCCCATCAAAAACAAACAAACAAACAAAAACCCAAAAAACCAAAAAAAAAAAAAAACAAACCACTGACAATGGTCTTAAGAAATTCCTAACATTAAATTTTACATGTGTGCTAGCTATTATACTCCAATAAATTCTTATTAAATAGTCTACCATGTTTCAGTTAGTCCACTCCAGCTTCTTGGAGGTGTGTTAAAGACATTTTTCATGGATATATTTTCTAAAAGATTCATTTAAATGTGTTGCAATCTAAAAATTTTGAGGTTTGCCTCATTGAAAATTTATTTCAAATGTATGTATGTAATCTTTGTAATATTTACCATTAGACAATGGTACTAGTTTCCTGCTACTATTAGAATATGTTGCATATGTTTATGCTTCCTAGGTTATCCTTGTTCTATTAAAATTTCTCTCCAACTTACAAGTCAAATTTTGAAATTGTGTCACTGAATGGATTTCTTTGTTTTCAATTCCTTAGATAGTGAAAACCCTAATGCCTTCTAACAAGATCCTACAGTTTAATAATCTCTAGATGTTGAGAGCTTTTTTCTCTTTTCTCATCGAAGGGTTCTTAGTAAGAGCAGTTTGTTTTGGTATTAAAACTCTAAGCAGAATACTATTTCTTTCTAAACACATTTGACAATGACACATTTCCACTCCCTGTAAGTATTTTGTAGTAGTATGTTTGTTTTGTTCCAAAAATTTTTTCAGAAAAGTAAGAAAATGTTGGGCTTCCCAGGTGGCACAAGTAGAAAAGAACTTGCCTGCCAATGCAGGAGGCATAAGAGGTGCAGGTTCAATCCTTGAATCAGGAAGACCCCTTGGAGCAGGCATGACAACCTACTCCAGTATTCTTGCCTGGAGAATCCCATGGATAGAGGAGCCTAGTAGGCTACAGTCCATAGAGTCACAAAGAGTTAGACACAACTGAAGCAACTTAGCACACAGATGGATACAAAGAAATGTTAGGAGTTTATTTAAAGACCTGAAGAACCATATCTCAAATTTTTAAAATGTTTTTGGTCGAACTTGTTTCAGCTTGAAATACACAATCACATTTTTAGAAATGGTATTTAGCAATACCTGCTTTAACCAAACTTGGCCATTTCTTGATGATAGTTCCCCATTTTCACTTACATTTCATCTATAACACATAGTTGTCTCCTTTGTCATTTTAACAATTTATACATCAACTCACCTGATTTTTAATCCAATTAAACTACCCCAGACAAGATTATCTCTAGTCTGTCACTTGTTTCACTCTTTGAACACAATTCAGTCTTCATTTAACTCAAACTCTGCTACATGTGAGGTAATAAATTGGTAACTTATGAAAGTCATGATAGTTTGATTTCCACAATCTCACATTTCCCTCAATTTCTTCCTACTTCTCTGTCTGTTTTCTTTTATTTTCCTTTAGGCTGCCTTTTCTAACCATTCTGCTTATTGATTGACTTGTGACCTCTTTTCTAGGCAATCCTTTCTTTCACTTACTCTTCTCTCTAGGAGAGTCTCATTAATAAGGTGCCTTCACTGAGGCTGATAATTCCAAAATTTATATCAGCATGGAAAAGGGCTTCAACTATTTCTTGGACATCTAGATCAGACTTAGAGTGTTTGAATTTAGACTTTTCCTTAGGCAGTTTCCTTAACTTGTATATCTTGTGCTTTTTCAAGTGCAATTAAGATAAAACAAACACACACACACACACACACACACACACACACATATATATACATACATCTTAAGGCTGTACTGATAAATGTAGATAATAATACAATGTCTACAGCTGCATGTGGAACATGTGAATGCTTATTACTATTTCCTATATTAAACTTTCTTATTTCATTTCTGTATTATTTCTTTTGGAGTGTCCTCTAGGTGTGTTTCCATTTCAAGATTTTAAACATGGCATTCATTGTTGTGTTTCTTTCTCTGTCAGTCTTAAGTCACATAAGGACTTCTTAATTCTTCCTTTTTCTTTGCTCCTATTTTCAGTTTATCACCAGGTCTTGAAATTTATGTTATCTTAATTTGATCCTCTTACTTTCTCACCACACTAATTCTACCCTGGATATCTTTATCTTATAGCTGAAATATTGTGAAATTATATTAACATATACTTAACATGTGTGATTACTTCTCCCATTCAGTATTTTAAAACCAATACAACCAGAATCATTTTTCCAAAGCCCACTTATGATTAATCCCCCCTACATGCTTTGGAAAAAAATGTTTTGAAATATTGTTAATTGAGAGTTATCCCATACTAGGTATCTCCTTAAAACATTCATCTAATCTCAGTTGCATAGAAGTGAATTCATTTAGGCTTTGTGAAGAGGAGGGGTAAGGAACATATTCATGAATTTTGAATTTCAAATACAAAAGCATTTAGATTTATGAAGGCTTTTCAGGTAATAAATATTTGAATATACAAATAAATATTTTTGCCTTATATATCAAATATAAAATACCTTAAAAATTTTTTAGCAGGCCTTTAGAGTGACTTTCAAGATTTTAAAAGTTTTTATATGAGCCTAATGGAAAAATTAAACTGATCTTTTGAGACTACCTTTAATATTAAGCAGGTATGAGTGACTATTGCTTTCCTGTGGACTGATGTGTAGTGAGAAGTATACCTCCTGTCATTTTTACACAGTCTGTGGAGTAAGGTGCAGTGTTCTTATTTCCCCTTACATTTTTAGCCTCAGTTTCCCCTGTGATATCTAGTTCATGGAGCTTTTGTGTATATTGACTGAGATAATCCATGCAGAGTGCCCAGCAGATGGTGAGTTAAAGCCACTACCCCTCCTTCTTTCTCTCCTTCATTTTCTTTCTCCCCTTTATTTTCTTTCTCCTCTTCCTCATTTTGCTTTTAGCTCCATAACTTATGATAACTAATACAGTAATGTATGACTGAACATAAGCTATTGATTTCATTTCCTGTGTTCTGTATAAAGCTGGTGATTTTGGTGCCTCTGACAACCTGTTCAGTGTTCTCTAGAGAAAGAGTAAGGGCAGAGTCCAGACCTGAACTTTTGGGCATGAAGCAATAGGTATTCCACATTTCCTTTTCAGCTTTAATTGTATGATTATTTGGGTAGCAGTTTCCTTTTATAAATGAAGAGTTTATGGCATTTGTTTTCCCTCCATTCCAGGAGTAAAGGACGTTCCTTGGAAAAATTACTTCGTTTGTTATATGACTCATTTAACTTATTTTTTTGCAACATATCCCTTAAGAAATCTAGAAATGTGTTCTTCTGAGGTCTGGTGTATCAAAGCATGTTATTTCTATCAATAACAGTAGCAAATAACAGCATCAGAGTACAATAGATAGGAAATTACCTGTGGTTAATAGGCATCTCTATAGGACATGGGGACTAATCTATGATCAAAGGGAAACATTTCTAGCTGATAATCAGGTACCCTTTTAGATACATCATAAAATTCTTGCCTGGAGAATCCAGACAATCCTTGCACGGACAAAGGAGCCTGGCAGGCTACCATCCATGGGGCTGCAAAGAGTTGGGCACGACTGAGCAAGTAAGCACATGAAGGAACTGACCCTCTGTGCTGAGGTGAGAAAACCCTGATGCCCTCAGTGTTTCACTGTGGCACCCTGACTCAGACCATAGTTCAGAATGCCCAAACGCTCCTGCTTTTCTAGTCACCAATTCTTATCTTCTGTGATCCCGGATGTTAAGTGAATGTTCTGCTAAACCACTTTCATTCAGATGTATTTTCTATTTAGTATATTTGAAGAACTATTTGCATTTACCACTAGCTCACAATAATTTGATCACTAATGACAATAGTGCTGGTGTTAATAATTTGGCACTCTAAGTGTATTAGAGTTATATGTTGGTATAGATCTGTATTGATTCATAAGAGTGATATTGTATGATAGGTCTCTTCTGTTCGTCCCTACAGTTCTTATGAGTAGCCATGAATTCATTTGAAACATACTAAGAACCTATGATATGGCTGGTTATGCTGTAGATACTAAGAATAAAAAGAGTGAAGAGATAACTAACCCATCTCTAATGGATGTATATATTTTGAACGAGTCTAATCCTTTTAAATTTCATTTTTCTGAAACCAAGTATCATTAGAAATAATTATTTTCTTTTTGGTCATGGTTTAGTAGCTAAGTTGTGTCCAACTCTTATGACACCATGGACTGTAGCCTGCCAGGCTCCTCTGTCTATGGGATCCTCCAGGCAAAATGACTGGAGTGGGTAGCCATTTCCTTCTCTTTTTCTTTTCTTCTTTTTGGATCTATCCAAATTAATGTATTGCCATCCTTGAGTTTTAAATAGATACATCTGACGGTTTTCACATACCAAGGAACTTGAATGGTGAATTAAGAAAGAAACTGAAGTTACCAAAGAAGAACATGTTAATACTCATTCTAATGGAAGATAATTATGGCTTCAGTTGACTGTGTAATTCTCATTGTCCCCAAGATGAAATCAAAAGTATAAATGATCGCAAATACACGCATAAATGCCCCTTTCACGAGGACATACACATTCACAGACAGTATGTGCAGTGGATAGTGCTCTCTGAGTTGCCAATTGTCCCTCATTAAGATTCTATTCCACTTAGACCTAGAAAACAATGTCTTGTATCTTAAAGCTGAAATTAAAAATAATTTATTTTAAATGTCTGAGAATATAAAGTGATTCTGAGAAGATTTGATAGTGATAATTTCTGATTTCTCTCAACAAGAACAGATTTTTACACAGTGAATGAAATGAATGCTTTATTATCTCAGACTCTTATGTACGTACAGGAGACTTATGTTTGGATAAATAGAGAGTCCTTACTGACTAGAGCTCAAACATGACTAATGAATATAATATGCAGTAAATTTTGAAAAATACCTGACAGAGGCAGCAGTGGGAAGTGGGTCTTTGGAAACTATAGAATGCAATGATTTTATTAGACACAGTCCAAGTGCAAAACTATAATTTTCTGATGCAAAGAGACTCTTCAACCCACAGATAACAAAGTGCTAAGAAAACACAACACAGTTGCTTTATGTCTATGTTTTCAATGGGAAAATATTTACATTTGTATATTTATATATGCATATGAAAGAAATGCAAAAAAGCAAAATGGCTGTCTGAGGATGCCTTACAAACAGCTGTGAAAATAAGAGAGGGGAAAAGCAAAGGGAAAAGGACAGATATTCCCGTTTGAATGCAGAGTTCCAGAGAATAGCAAGGAGAGATGAGAAAGCCTTCCTCAGCGATCAGTGCGGAGAAATAGAGGATAACACTAGAACGGGAAAGACTAGAGATCTCTTCAAGAAAATTAGAGATACCAAGGGAACATTTCATGCAAAGATGGGTTCGATAAAGGACAGAATATGGTGGACCTAACAGAAGCAGAAGATATTAAGAAGAGGTGGCAAGAATACACAGAAGAACTATACAAAAAAGATCTTCATGACCCAGATAACCACGATGGTGTGGTCACTCACCTAGAGCCAGATATCCTGGAGTGTGAAGTCAAGTGGGCCTTAGGAAGCATCACTATGAACAAAGTTAGTGGAGGTGATGGAATTCCAGTTGACCTATTTCAAATACTGAAAGATGATGCTGTGAAAGTTCTGCACTCAATATGCCAGCAAATTTGGAAAACTCAGCAGTGGCCACAGGACTGGAAAAGGTCAGTATTCATTCCAATCCCAAAGAAAGGCAATGCCAAAGAATGCTCAAACTACCACACAATTACATTCATCTCACACGCTGGTAAAGTAATGCTCAAAATTCTCCAAGCCAGGCTTCAATAATACGTGAACTGTGAACTTCTAAATGTTCAAACTGGTTGTAGAAAAGGCAAAGGAACCAGAGATCAAATTGCCAACATCCATTGGATCATCAAAAAAGCAAGAGAGTTCCAGAAAAACATCTATTTCTGCTTTATTGACTACACCAAAGCCTTTGACTGTGTAGATCACAACAAACTCTGGAAAATTCTGAAAGAGATGGGAATACCAGACCACCTGACTTGCCTCTTGAGAAACCTACATGCAGGTCAGGAAGCAACAGTTAGAACTGGACATGGAACAACAGACTTGTTTCAAATAGGAAAAGGAGTATGCCAAGGCTGTATATTGTCACCCTGCTTATTTAACTTATATGCAGAGTACATCATGAGAAACGCTGGGCTGGATGAAGCACATGCTGGAATCAAGATTGCCAGGAGAAGTGTCAATAACCTCAGATATGCAGATGACACCACGATTATGCAGAAAGTGAAGAAGAAACTAAAAAGCCTCTGGATGAAAGTGAAAGAGGAGAGTGAAAAAGTTGGCTTAAAGCTCAACATTCAGAAAACTAAGATCATGGCATCTGGTCCCATCACTTCATGGAAAATAGATGGGGAAACAGTGGAAAGAGTGACAGAGGTTATTTTGTTGGCTCCAAAATTATTACAGATGGTGACTGCAGCCATGAAATGAAAAGATGCTTAGCTCCTTGGAATATAACTCATGACCAACCTAGACAGCACATCACTTTGTCAACAAAGGTCCTTCTAGTCAATGCTATGGTTTTTCCAGTGGTCATGTATGAATGTGAGAGTTGGACTATAAAGAAATTTGAGTGCTGAAGAACTGATGCTTTTGAACTTTGGTGTTGGAGAAGACTCTTGAGAGTCCCTTGGACTGCAAGGAGATCCAACCAGTCCATTCTAAAGGAAATTAGTCCTGAATATCCACTGGAAAGACTGATGTTGAAGCTGAAACTCCAATACTTTGGCCACCTGATGTAAAGAGCTGACTCATTTGAAAAGACCCTGATTTTGGGGAAGATTGAAGGCAGGAGGAGAAGGGGACAACAGAAGATGAGATGGTTGGATGGCATCACCAACTCAATGGACATGAGTTTGAGTAAACTCCAGGAGTTGGTGATGGACAGGGAGGCCTGGTGTGCTGCAGTCCATGGGGTCACAAAGAGTCGGACACAACTGAGCGACTGAACTGAACTGAACTGAACTGAATGACAGTTGTATACATGTGGCCCTTTTCTAATTCAATAACTAAATATTTATGTGGTAAAACTATATATTTTCATTATCACTTCTGCATTATAGCTTTTAATGAATAACTCATTATTTAATAAAGCTTGTCATATTTTTAAAAAGTGTTAGTTGCTCAGTCATTTCCAACACTTTGTGACTGCAAGGATTGTAGTCTACCAGGTTCCTCAGCCCATGGAATTCTCCAGACAAAAATACTGGAGTGGGTAGCCATTCTTGTCTCCAGGGGATCTTTCCTACCCAGGGATGGAACCTCAGTCTCCTACATTGCAGGCAGATTCTTTACCATCTGAGCCATCAGGGAAGCCCTCTCGTATTTAACTATTAGACAATTTCATGTTAAATGTTTTATATAAACCTCCTGTATTTCCTTAGTTTATATTGTCAGAAGAGGAATTTCTGAGGCAAGTTCCACTTATATGTTACAATTTTAAAGTGTATTGACAAATTTGCCCCAATGTGTAATATCACTTATACACAAAAGTGTCTGGATCTATCTTTGGCACTGTTGGGATTATGGGATCTCTAGGAATTCCACTCTTATATTTTGCTTGAGTTCTGAGTCAACTAGCAAGTAAATGGATATGAAAGTACCAGTTTTATCTTTTATTATAAAGATATTGAAAACATGGCTTGGAACATCCCAGTAAGAAACTCTTGATTAGTTTTACCTCCAGGTAGGCAGTGCTACAAAACCAAAACTCCCCACTACCTTAGCCAGATCCTTTTGCTAAATGACTTCAGGGAGTCTGAAATCTGTCTGCTGAAAAGACAGTTCAAAAGAGGAAACGGGATAGGATGGGGATTCCCTGGTGGCTCAGAGGGTACAGAGTGCCTGCAGGACGGGAGACCCGGGTTCAGTCCCTGGATTGGGAAGATCCCCTGGAGAAGAAAATGGCAACCCACTCCAGTATCCTTGCCTGGAAAATCCCATGGGTGGTGGAGCCTGGCAGGCTACAGTCCATGGATTCACAAAGAGTTGGACATGACTGAGCGATTGAACAGCAATAGATGGGACAGTCAGGATTCACAGTAAGCAAGTTTAAAGAGAAATCAAGAAAGCCATTGTGACTGGAGAATAAATTGTGTAGATACAAATAGTATCAGAATTCAGGTTTTGTGCTGACTCATCCTTCCTATTAGTTGGATTCATTGACTCCTTTTTCTTTTATGTCTTTGAGAGGAGTGCAGTGTTTCTAATTGAGTTAAGGAGGAATAGAAGGAACATACCTCAACATAATAAAAGCTATATATGACAAACCCATAGCAAGCATCACCCTCAATGGTGAAAAATTGAAAGCATTTCCCCTGAAATTAGGAACAAGACAAGGGTGCCCACTCTCACCACTACTATTCAACATAGTTTTGGAAGTGTTGGCCACAGCAATCAGGGCAGAAAAAGAAGTAAAAGGAATCCAGATAGGAAAAGAAGAAGTGAAACTCTCTCTGTTTGCAGATGACATGATCCTCTACATAGAAAACCCTAAAGACTCTACCAGAAAATTACTAGAGCTAATCAATGAATATAGTAAAGTTGCAGGATATAAAATTAACACACAGAAATCTCTTGCATTCCTATACACTAACAATGAGAAAACAGAAAGAGAAATAAAGGAAACGATACCATTCACCATTGCAACAAAAAGAATAAAATACTTAGGAGTATATCTACCTAAAGAAACAAAAGACCTATACATAGAAAACTATAAAACACTGATGAAAGAAATCAAAGAGGACACAAACAGATGGAGAAATATACCGTGTTCATGGATTGGAAGAATCAATATTGTCAAAATGGCTATACTACCCAAAGCAATCTATAGATTCAATGCAATCCCTATCAAGCTACCAACGGTATTTTTCACAGAACTAGAACAAATAATCTCACAATTTGTATGGAAATACAAGAAACCTCGAATAGCCAAAGTAACCTTGAGAAAGAAGAATGGAACTGGAGGAATCAATCTGCCTGACTTCAGACTATACTACAAAGCCACAGTCATCAAGACAGTATGGTACTGGCACAAAGACAGAAGTATAGATCAATGGAACAGAATAGAAAGCCCAGAGATAAATCCACAAACCTATGGTCACCTTATCTTCGACAAAGGAGGCAAGGATATACAATGGAAAAAAGATAACCTCTTTAACAAGTGGTGCTGGGAAAACTGGTCAACCACCTGTAAAAGAATGAAACTAGAACACTTTCTAACACCATACACAAAAATAAACTCAAAATGGATTAAAGATCTAAATGTAAGACCAGAAACTATCAAACTCCTAGAGGAGAACATAGGCAAAACACTCTCCGACATAAATCACAGCAGGATCCTCTATGACCCACATCCCAGAATTTCAGAAATAAAAGCAAAAATAAACAAATGGGACCTAATGAAACTTAAAAGCTTTTGTACAACAAAGGAAACTATAAGCAAGGTGAAAAGACAGCCCTCAGATTGGGAGAAAATAATAGCAAATGAAGCAACAGACAAAGGATTAATTTCAAAAATATACAAGCAACTCCTCCAGCTCAACTCCAGAAAAATAAATGACCCAATCAAAAAATGGGCCAAAGAACTAAACAGACATTTCTCCAAGGAAGACATACAGATGGCTAAAAAACACATGAAAAGATGCTCAACATCAGTCATTATCAGAGAAATGCAAATCAAAACCACAATGAGGTACCATTACACGCCAGTCAGGATGGCTGCTATCCAAAAGTCTACAAGCAATAAATGCTGGAGAGGCTGTGGAGAAAAGGGAACCCTCTTACACTGTTGGTGGGAATGCAAACTAGTACAGCCGCTATGGAAAACAGTGTGGAGATTTCTTAAAAAGCTGGAAATAGAACTGCCATATGACCCAGCAATACCACTTCTAGGCATATACACCAAGGAAACCAGATCTGAAAGAGACACGTGCACCCCAATGTTCATCGCAGCACTGTTTATAATAGCCAGGACATGGAAGCAACCTAGATGCCCATCAGCAGATGAATGGATGAGGAAGCTGTGGTACATATACACCATGGAATATTACTCAGCCGTTAAAAAGAATTCATTTGAATCAGTTCTAATGAGATGGATGAAACTGGAGCCCATTATACAGAGCGAAGTAAGCCAGAAAGATAAAGACCATTACAGTATACTAACACATATATATGGAATTTAGAAAGATGGTAACGATAACCCTATATGCAAAAAAAGAAAAAGAGACTCAGATGTATAGAACAGACTTGTGGACTCTATGGGAGAACCCGGGGGTGGGATGTTTCAAGAGAACAGCATTGAAACATGTATATCTAGGGTGAAACAGATCACCAGCCCAGGTTGGATGCATGAGACAAGTGCTCAGGCCTGGTGCACTGGGAGGACCCAGAGGGATGGGGTGGAGAGGGAGGTGGGAGGGGGGACCGGGATGGGGAATACATGTAAATCCATGGCTAATTCAATGTATGACAAAAACCACTGCAATGCTGTAAAGTAATTAGCCTCCAACTAATAAAAATAAATGGGAAAAAAAAATAATTGAGTTAAGGAAAGCTTGCTTTACTTGCTTGTTTCTCAGTGTGTTAAATAAAGGGATTTGATATTGCCGAAATGGAACTAATAAGGAGAAAAATTACTTTATTAATAACTACCTCATTCTTGGATGAAGATTTCACATAAATTAAGATGCAGCTAGCATAAGTGATGGAGACAACAATAATGTGGGAAGAACAAGTGGAGAAGGCCTTCTTCCTTTGTTGGGCAGAGGGAAATCTTAGAATAGTGTTGATGCTATAAATATAGGAAAGAACTACACACATGAATTGATGACGAAAGTCAGCACAGTGCACAAAATAACCATCTGTTCTATCAGCCACATGTCTAAGCAAGAGATCTTCCAGATATGATAAACATCACAGTAAAAGTGATCAATTTCTTTCAGATCACAGAATTCCTGGAGTTATTATAGATGTCTCCTCTGTAAAAGGTTATTCTTTAGTGTTTCTAAGGGATTTATTCAGCTTTTTTAAAACAAAGCAACACTAATTACCATTGGCTTTCCGTAGATTCATATACACACTAAACACATAATAGTAGACTTGAGACAAAATAAATAGGAAATTCATGACATTTAGGGGAAGCAGAGTGTCTGTGGAAAATAGGTACCAAAAATGGCTACCTCTTTTCTTCCTGTCCACACCCTCTGCAATGTGTGCCCCTAGTTCCTTCCAAGCACAGGTGATTCTGTTTTCCTTCCTTGAATGTTGACTGGTCCTATGACTTCCTTGGCTAATAGAACGTGTGTGGTAGAAGGGGCATTGTGCCTAGGAATCCAGAGGCCTTGCTTGCTTCCATTCTCTCCCATAAGGCCTCGTGATCTTACCATGTGAATCAGTGTAAGCTAAGCGATCAAACATCATCTGGAAGAGGGTTCATTTATCTTAACAAGGAGTCATTCAGTTTCTAAGTATGATAATGAGGCCCTATTTGACAAGACTCAATCATCTGTGAGGACAGTCCTGTAAACCTAGCCAACTAAGATCAGCTGATGTCTGCTCAAACTGGCAAAAACCACAGTTGATTCACAAACTCAAGTTTTAAACCACTGATTTAGGGATGATTTGTCGTTGCATAATAACTAACTGCAGGGTGTGGCAGGTACATATATGAGGGCCTCCACACAGAGGGCTAGGGAGGGACACAGGAAAGGAAATCTGTCTAAGGTGATGCCTTGAACACGGCCTAGAAATGAAAGTCAAAGCATTCCAGTGTGGACCATTGAGGTTTATGGTGAGAAATGTGAGACATGGAAAGGGATAAATAACCATATGTAGAACATCTTTATTTGAGAAATATTAGTGAAGGATGTACCTTCTATTTTTTTTAATGGTAAAGATAATCTTTGTGGAGACAATTATGTCTTCATATTGCATTCTTTGTTTATAACCCAGGGCTTCCTTGTATTTTGCTGGTTTAATTTTCTTGATGTATAGAATTTTAATTTGCTGAGATTTGATTACTCCTTTTGGCTTAA
Organism: Odocoileus virginianus; assembly: GCF_023699985.2. Taxonomy (NCBI): domain Eukaryota; kingdom Metazoa; phylum Chordata; class Mammalia; order Artiodactyla; family Cervidae; genus Odocoileus; species Odocoileus virginianus. Next base: position 621,606 of record NW_027224283.1, read on the forward strand.
TTTAGCTATCTTTAGGATGTGAATTTTATTATGTATTTCAGCACTAGTTTTACTTCATCATCATAAAGATGGTTTTAGTGTCTCAGCAGATTTTATCAGACCACTGCCACCTGGGTGATGAATTAATGTAGAGACTGTGCTCTTTAATTTAGAGGGAATCTAATGAATCTAAGAGACATTACTTTGCCAACAAAGGTCCGTCTGGTCAAGGCTATGGTTTTTCCAGTGGTCATGTATGGATGTGAGAGTTGGACTGTGAAGAAAGTTGAGTGCTGAAGAATTGATGCTTTTGAACTGTTGGTGTTGGAGAAGACTCTTGAGAGTCCCTTGGACTGCAAGGAGATCCAACCAGTCCATCCTAAAGGAGATCAGTCCTGGGTGTTCATTGGAAGGACTGATGCTGAAGCTGAAACTCCAGTACTTTGGCCACCTCATGCGAAGAGTTGACTCATTGGAAAAGACCCTGATGCTGAGAGGGATTGGGGGCAGGAGGAGAAGGGGACGACAGAGGATGAGATGGCTGGATGGCATCACCAACTTGATGGGCATGAGTTTGAGTAAACTCCAGGAGTTGGTGATGGACAGGGAGGCCTGGCGTGCTGCGATTCATGGGGTTGCAAAGAGTTGGACACGACTGAGTGACTGAACTGAACTGAACTGAATGAATCTAAATCCTAACATTTTGGGCTTTGAAGTTTCTTTTACAAGGTAGATGTGGATCTCCACATGTCTAAGCTCATATATTTCTTCTCCAACATTAAAATCCTTTCATTTTTGCTCAAACTAACCCACAATTTTTCTTGAATAACTAACTCCTGCTTGAGAAGGCCAATATATTTATATATATCTTATGTATACATAAAATCATATGTGTATCTATATATTTTGGATATTTGTGCTTAGAAGACAATTGATACTATTACTCCATTATTTTCCTGTGAGTTCAAGGATTCAATTTTTTCCCCATAGGATATAATAGTTGTTTTATTGGTCAGAGGCAGGTTAGAATTCAGGAAAGACCCTTCTCATGGAAAATATAATATCATGTTCTTTTGATTTGAGATATTATCTTAGATAAAGTTTATTTTCAACAGGAGTGGACATAGCTTGTTTATATCAAATATTTAAAATGTGATTTCAAATCCAGGATTTAATAGTAACAGTGATATAAGCATGCTAATACAAATAGAAAATAGACCAGAATACAACAGTTTAGATGAAGATTGTGACTTCAAATCTCAATGATCTTTTAAAATTTATATTATTATTTTATGCTTCATTTTAACATTCCTTTACTTCCTTGAAATCAATGAAATTCTTTTGATTAAGTCTGTAAAAGCTTGTTTTACTTGTTTGTTCCTCAGGCTATAAATAAATGGGTTTAACATGGGAGCAACTGAAGTAGTAAGCACTAACACTCACTTATTAATTGCCACTTCATCCTTTGCTGAAGGTTTGACATAGATGAAGATACAGCTTCCATAGGTGATAGAAACCACAATCAGGTGAGAAGAGCAGGTAGAAAAGGCCTTCATTTTTTGCTGAGCCGAAGGCAACTTTATGATGGTCTTGATGATGTATGTATAGGACAGAACTACACACAGAAATGTCCCAATGACAGTCAACACAGCAACGGTAAAAACCATCTGTTCTAGGAACCATGTGTCTGAACAAGAGATTTTTAGCACAGGAAAAGCATCACAGAGAAATGATCAATGATATTAGAGTCACAGAATTCCAGCTGTAAGCCCAGGGAAGCTGGTGGAAATATGACCAGACAACCTGCTATCCAACAGCAAATAACAAGTCTTCCACAGACTCTACTGTTCATGATGGTTGCATAACGTAAAGGTTTGCAGATGGCCACATAGCGGTCATAGGACATGATGGCCAGGAGAAAAAATTCTGTTGCTGCAAAAATGAAGATAAAAAATATTTGACTAAAACAAGCATTATAAGAAATATTCTTGTCTCCAGTTGATAAGCTGTATAAGAATCTGGGAATGCAGACCGTGGTGAATAAGGTTTCTAAAAAGGAGAAGTTTTTGATGAAAAAGTACATGGCAGTTTTAAGGCGAGAATCTACTAAAGTGAGTATAATGATGGTCAGGTTCCCAGTGACACTCAGTGTATAGGAAGCAAATAGAAATATAAAAATCAGAACCTGCATTGGAGGATCATCTGTTAGCCCCAGGAGAATGAATGTAGGTAATGATGTATGGTTTCTCATCACTGACTTGTACTTCTTCTCAAGCTCCTGACAAAGTCAAGTGACACTGAACTGAGAAAACCTGTATGAAATTATGAGGCCATGGCTACCAGGTAAAAAAAATCCAATCAATGCAATGAATAGTCATTTTCTTCTTTGACTTGACAGTGATGGATCAAAACTCAAATTGTCAGCTCTTTTGGTGTTCATTATAGGTATCCTCAAATTCAGATTTTTCTGAAATAAGTTTGTACTAGAGTCCACATGTTTAACTCTTTGCATGTTCTCATCTCTCTATTTTTTCAATTAATTTAAATTTTGTCCCTTATATTCTGAAATGTATTTAGCTATAGAATTAGAAAGGATCATCTGGGCTGTAAGATTTTGTGGATTTGATAGTATTCTTTTTCTCCTGAGTAGTAATTCTTCACTACTCACAGGTTTGAATGAGCTCACAAGTTGCTTGAAGTGTAGGTTTCTGTTAAATGCAAATTAATGACATTTGTATAAAATGTCAAACTGGAGGCCATGTGTGCAGTATCTGAATGCTTTTACTGCAGTGACCAAAGAGTTATTTCATTTTATGTATTTTACTTTTGGTATCAGAATTGTCATCTAAGTAACATAGCTTTCCAGTGTTGCTATTACCTTGAAATTTCTACATCAATATCTGACCTTCCCTCCATTTGCACTCTGATAGAACACAGTGTTGTATAAGTACAACATAAACGAGTTACCTGATGCAATACTGGGCAAAGGAATTATGACAAGGAAAAGAAAATCCTGAAAGAATTTAACCTCAGTTGTTTGTACTTCCAAGGTCATGAAGGAGAAGGGGAGACAGGATGAGACACAGGCTGGAGACCAAAGACACATGACAATTCCTTTTCAAGTAGTGATTTGAATTGGATCCTGCAACAGAAAAGTGGCATCAGTGGAAAACTGTGAAACTCCAAATGAATTCTATATTTAAATTAATTTATTTTAACCTTATTTGATTCTTTTTTTCAGTGAATCCTTCAGCCCTCTGAGACCCTCCAAGCCAGAGCTGCTAGCACTCTCCTCTCTGTGTTTCTGGGAACTCACAGAGAGAGAGGTCCTCCAGTGCGGTGTGTAAGCTCAGTTCCTGGGCACCTGGAAAAGTGAGTCAGGAGCCACTATTTGTCCCTGCTGCTGACTGCTGGCAGGGGGGCACCCAGAGAGCATACGGGACTCAACAGGCAGAGGTGGAGACACTCTCACTGCCTGCCTAGTCTGGCCATAACTCAGACCTGTCCTTACATCAGTATTGCAGCACTGTTTACAATAGTCAAGACATGGAAGCAACTTGGATGTTCATCAGTAGATGAACTGATAAAGAAGATGTGCTACATATATACATTACAGTGTTGTGTGTGTTAGTTACTCAGCTGTGTCCGATTCTTGGCAATCCCATGGACTGTAGTCTGCCATATTCCTCTGTCCGTTGAATTCTCCAGGCAAGAATACTGGAGTGGGTTGCCATTTCCTTCTCCAGGGAATCTTCCCACCCCAGGGATTGAACCTGGGTCTCTTGCATTACAGGCAGATTCTTTACCATCTGAACTATCAGGGAGGTCCACAGTCATGTATAATTCAGCCATCAGGGACGCCCACCATTATGTGTAATTCAGATAACTGGTGCGAAGCTGCTATAGAACACAGGGAGTCCAGCTTGGTGCTCTGTGATGGGTGGGATGGGAGAGGGGAGGGATGCTCAAAAGGTGGGGATATATACATAATTATGACTGATTCATGCTATTTTAGACAGAAACCAACACACTATTGTAAAGCCATAATCCTCCAATTAAAAAATAAAAGATTAAAAAAAAATCTTTTCAAAAAAGATTAAAAAAAAATAAAGATCCCACATGAAAAAAATCTCTATTATTTGCACACAGTGCCAATTCCCTAGTTTTATTAATTCCTGTATGATTACACAGGTTGCTACCATTAAGAAGGGCTAAGTTAAGAATATCTGGGAACTGGCTGCACTATTTTGTCATCTCTTTTTTTAAGAACAGAATTATTTCATAATTAAAAATTTACCAAATAGATATAAAAAAAGAAACAAAACCGAAAAAGTGAATAGTAATTGCCGAGCACTTTCTATCTGCCTGGCAGGGTGATAGGGCAAGTCTTCACATGACTGTTTGTCTGGCATATATGTCCTTTTCTCCAATTTTGTGCTTCTTCATCCATGTTTTTGGGGGTGATGTCCATTTTATATTATCTGTAAGTATGGAAAATATCCTTTGAAATTAACATTTACAGTTAAAACAAATGGTTTAATATTAATCAGCAATGCCTGAATTGTGAGGATTCTGTCTATACCTAAAATCCAAAATTATAATGTCAACTTCAGGCTTCCATGGTGAATCAGCTGGTAAAGAATCCGCTATAATGCAGGAGACCTGGGTTCGATCCATGGGTTAGGAAGATCCCCTGGTGGAGGGCATGGCAACTCACTCCAGTGTTCTTGCCTGGAGAATCCCCATGGACAGAGGAGCCTGGCAGGCTGCTGTCCTGGGGTCACAAAGAGTCGGACATGACTGAGACAACTAAGCACAGCAATAGGACCCGAAATGCTTGGGATCTTTGACCCCTTGACAGTGCACTCGTGTGATGAGGATGTTCATGTTTACAAAGGAACGCGACCTATGAAACAGCTCTGCAGAGTGCTTCCACCAAAGGGAGCATTCACTTTCCACAAATCAAAACAGCATTATGGACAAGTTTGCGAGGAGTCTGCTTCCTGATACAACTCTGTTCATTCCCAGCTTCCCACCCCTGTTCTTCCCTTTTTTAGACTGATACTGATACTTGTAGGTTTTTCAAGTCTTGGCTTAGTGTCACTTCTAGCAAAAAACTTTCCTGAAACTTCACTGTGCAAGTTATTGGCTTCTATTTTTTGCCCCTCTAGTCCACTATGCTTACCTCTTTGTTACCACTAAACATGTGAATGTAATTTTACTAGCATTGAGCTATTCCTTGTTCTTTGAGATTCCACAACAGTTAGCACTATTCAATGGTTATCAAGAGCTCAATAAATATGTTTAATGTAAAATTCATAAATTTTATATGTGCTTTTCTGACTCAGAATGAGCAGTCTGTTTTCTCTTTAGTGACATTTCCACTTTCTTTTGGGCTTCCCTTGTGGCTTAGCTGGTAAAGAATCTGCCTGCAGTGCAGAAGACCTGGGTTCCATCCCTGGGTTGGGAAGATCCCCTAGAGAAGGGAAAGGCTACCCACTCTAGTATTCTGGCCTGGAGAATTCCATAGACTGTATAGTCCATGGGGTCACAAAGAGTCGGACATGACTGAGCGATTTTCACTTTCACTTTTCCATCTTCTTTTATGGGCAATTTTTCAATAAGTATGCAATCCCAGTTGGTGGTCTTCAATTTGTTGTCTTCAAAAAGTCACTTAGATTCTTTCATGTTTTATCTTTCTTGGGGTATAAATGACATAAGAATGCACATACTTAATATATATGCTATATATAACCTCTGTTGTCCATTTTCCTTCATTTTAAAAAATGAGGTCTTTAAAATATAAAAATTATTCCTTGCTTCTTGGAAGTGCAAAAAAGTCTACCTGTCATATTTAGTCCTAGACTAAACAGAAAGTCACTTGACATTTTTTGTTTTGATTAAAATCATTATATATTTGGTCTTCTCTTTCGTTACACACCCAGCAGCTGACTCAGATATTTCCTGTCCTTGTCACTGACTGAATGCCTTGTTGCTTCCCTCCACTGCTGAATCACAAGGCATTTGCCTTAGAGGCTTCATGTACATGATTACTTGGAGTTTCACTTGGTTGTCTAAAAAAAAAAATTCCCTTCCTAATCATAGGAAAGGCAGATATCAGCTCCCTCTTGGTGCCTAGTCCCACTGTTTAGCCTAAAGTGTTTATAGAAAAACAGAATAAGGGAAGCACAGGGAATGCTTTGCCTAAAAGTTAGCCTCCCTACCTCAACACCAGGTTAAAGTTCATAAAGGGATAGCATAGTATTTCCAGGGGTGGGACAGGAGTGAACTGTTTCTGCAGCCCATATCCCTTCCCTCAGTCCTGTGAGAAGGACTCTGGGTACCTGACTCTCCCGAGAACCTCAGGCAGCCTGTGTGTCCTAAGGAGACGAAACTTTCCTTCCAAAAATGCCACCATATTCTTCAGTCATTTGTATTCCACTTCTTAATAACACTCATGAAACTGACATTGATATTGATACAGATGTTGAAAAATGAATTTTCATTAAAATGGGAGAGACTTTTAGAAGATGGGGTCACAGTCTTATAAAACATAAGCAAATAAGTTACTCAATGGAGCTACATTCACTTATTTTATACATAGGGTTTTTTGTTTTTGTTTTTTTTGTTTTTTTATGAAGGTCAGATTAAGGCAGAGAACACTTAAGAGCATCCCTCTAAAATTCCACTGCATTTAGAAGAACTTCATCGTATTGATACATGAAAACAGCTACTCAATGACTGAGAAGTCATATTTCATAAGTGGTTGTTGAAACTGTTTGTAAAATGTTAAGCTGACAGATTATATAAGTTTATTTGGTATAGATACTTTCCTCAGAGGAAAGCACCATTTTAGAGTTCAGAAAAGGCACAGAAAGTTATAAAAATACTTCTCTCATGGTCATAACCTCAGATATTTGCTGAACCCCGAAGTGATAAAGGGTGAAAAAAGTTGTCCAGAAGACAGGTGTTATGGTGGAGAGATGTGGGTGGTCTCTGACCATTCTTAGGAGCACAGACATACTCACACAGGGCTCTGTAGTTGAAGAGTTTTCATCAAGTTGTCCTCCACCCTCACAAAAGGAAGATTTTCTCAACAGAAAGCCTGCCTTGTCCTGAGCACAGGATATCTTTACTCCGGAACTACAGAGCTAATAGTAGTTTAAATGGGTAAGTAGGAATCTCTTTCTGTTGTTGGGAAAGTGTGATTTTCTGATATATCTGGCAGAAAGGCATATTTCTAAACTGATGCAATTTTTCTTTAAAAAAACCTGACCTAATTTTCAATTAAGTGAGCAAACAAACATGTCCTTGGTGGTTCTGTCTTAAATGTTACTAATAAATCTCTTATGCAATAGACTTTGGGGATAGAACAGGAAACACAGACTTGGAGAAAATGTCTTCAGAGAGGCGCTTGTAAATATCATTAGCATCAGAAGCAGGCCAGGCACGCGAAAATCAGTATTAGATTACAAGACAAGAGGCGACTATCTGTTATTTTATTTCAACACTATGTTAGGCACTTGTAACCTGATGAAGACAAGTTTTCCAATGTATTTAACCCTGTAAAGTTTGTAATTAATTTTTAGTGTCAGTAAAACTATTCAATTTGGTAATAATAGAAAAACATCCTTTATCAAAACAACAAAGTGATAACTTACTATTGACAGTTTTCAGAAATCTCTCCCAGGCCTTCATCGTTCTTCTGTTTCACATCAATCGGGGTTTTAAACAGTGAGCCGTGGTTGATGCTCAGTGTTGCGTTAGTTTCCACTCTACAGCAAAGTAGTTCAACTGTACACAGGTTACATTTTATTCTGCTTTCCACTGCGGTTTATCACAGGAGACTGAACACAGTTCCCTGTTCTATACAGTGGGACCTTGTTATTTACCCACTCTATTTGTACTAGATTGCTCCAGCTAACCCCAAATCTGCACCCTGTCACTCCTTCCCACCCCCCAGAAACCACAAGGCTGTCTTCTATGTCTGTGAGTCTTTTTCTGCTTAAGTTTCATTTGCTTCATATTTTGGGTTCCACATACAAGCGATATCATATGTATTTGTCTTTCTCCTGCTGATGTATTTACTATGATAATCGCTAGTTGCACCTGTGCTTCTGCAGGTGGCATTATTTCATTCTCCCATCGTATATGTGTACCACCTCTTCATCTGTTCATTTGCTGATGGACATTAGATGGTTTCTCATGCGTCTTTTTATTTCTATATTTATTTGTGACCTTACTCTATTTCACTAAAATTTTAATATATATCTTTGCATTGATATTCACTATATTACATGATTATATATTTTTAGTTTGCTGTATATGCACATCTTAAAATGTTTTCTGTATGGCTTAATTTTAATATATCTTTGTGTAATTTTCTTTGAATATCACTTTTGTGAATTCACTGAACTTCTTAATTGTATATATTTAATTTTTCCCAATAGTTTGGAAACTTCCAGCCATAAATAATTCCTATAATTTCTACCCCATTCTCTCTCTTTTACTGAGCTTGAAATTACACACACGATAGACTTTAACATTGTACCATCAGTCCCAGAATCTCTTAAGAAATAATTCTATTTCTCTGTTTTATAAGGATTTCACACTTCAAATCTAATTTCAAAGTCATTGCCTCTTTTTCTGTAATCTCAATCCAGTAATTAAGCTGAAGTGTGACTTTCTGCAGAAATACAATATTTTTCATTTCTAACATTTTCCTTTGAATGCTAAGTGTTTTCTCTTTCTTTTCTGAGAGTTCTTAACTTTCCATCTTCTTCATTTATCTCATAAAGCACAGTTGTGTAGATTGATTTAACATCTTTGTATGGTGGTGTGTGTGTGTGAACTGTCGTGTCTGACTCTTTGTGGATCCATGGACTGTAGCCTACCAGGCTCCTCTGTCCATGGACTTTTCCAGGCAAGAGTACTGGAGTGGGTTGCCATTTCCTTCTCCAGGGGATCTTTCTGACCCAGGGATTGAATCCAGGTCTCCTGCATTGCAGGCAGATGCTTTACCATCTGAGCCACCAGGATTATTTAAGTTTTAAGCTATAATGGTAGATTTGCCTGCTTTCATTTCTCATGTCATTTTTTTCTACGTGTATTTTGAAGTTTCCTTGTTAGCTGCTCTATTATTAATAGTTTGCTAGGACTTCAGTAACAATGTAACATATGGTGGAATAAGATAACAACAATGCATTGTCTAACAGTTCCGGGTGCTAGAATTCCTGAATAAAGATGTTAGTAGATTGGTTCCTTCTGAGGAAGAGGAAGCTGAGGAACAATCTCTTCCATGCCTCTCTCTGAGCTTCTGTTGCAGTCAGTATCCTCGGTGTTCCATCACTACAATTCAGATCTCTAATTTCTGCCTGCATTATCACCTGGCCATCTTCTGCCTCTATGTCACATTATTTTCTCCTTATTTGCATCTGTCTCTGCATCCAAATTTACCCTTTTTATAAGAACAACTATGATATTGGGACAGAACCTATCCTAATGAGCCCATCTTAACTTGGTAGGAGGGAGGGCTGGAGAAAGAGGGGTTAGGGCTGGAGTCAGGTGTGAGGTAGGGCTTCTTTTCTGCTCAGTGGCCATGCTACAAGGAGGGGATTGGGTCAGACCCCAAGTTGCTGGAAAAGAAGACCTGAGGATTGGATCTGAGCTGCTCTGTTCCCTTTAAGTGGGCCTTGCTTCCCTTCCCTTCCCAATTGTGTGTGTTTATTTCTTGTAGCCTTGATTGTACATGACTCCTGACAATTCTTAACTAATTCTCAGTGAGAATTATTCCACATGTAGATATATAGATGTATTTTTGATGTGTCCGAGGCGGGAGAGCTGAGTTCCATGTCCTCATACTTTGCCATCTTTATCTCCTCTCTGGGTAGAGGATTTTTGTTTGTTTTTTTTTTAATTTTGCTATTTTGAATATACCGTGCCAGTCCCAGCAGCTTGCAAAGTCTCTGTTTAAACATCAGTGAGGTCTTATGGGATTCTCTCATATGTAACCCAGTCACATCATTTTTATTTCTTTTCAGATTCTTTTTTCACTTTAATTTTTTCTATTTTGACTATAATGTTTCTTGGTGTGACTTCTTTGAATTGATCTTGTTTGGGATTCTCTGTGCTTCCTGGACTTGGCTGTCTTTTTTTCCCCCTAGGTTAGGGAATTTTTCAGCTGTTATTTCTTTGAATAAGTTTTCTACCCATTTCTTCTCCTATTCTCCTTTTGGACCCGTAATGCGAATGTTAGTACTCTTGATGTTGTGGCAGCAGTCTCTTAAATTATCCTTCTTAAAAAATTATTCATTCTTTCTTTTTCTGTGCTCTGCTTGGGTTATTACTGCTACTCTGTCTTCCAGTTCACTGATTTGTTCCTTTATATCTTGGAATGTGCTATTGATTCAATCTAGTGTATTTTAAAATTACAAGTGTTGTATTCTTTATCTCTGTTGAGTTTTTCTGTATATTTTCTACCTCTTTGTTAAATATCTCACTGTGTTGATCCTTTGTTTCCTGATTTTGTTGAGCATATTTATGATCATTTCTTTTAAGTCTTTACTGGGTAGATTGCTCATTTCCAATATGCTTTATTTCTTTCTGGAGTTTTGTCTTATTCCTTCCTCTGAAATACATTTCTTACTTCTCTCTGTTTATTTCTATGTATATGGTATCAACGTCATATATGCAAATGATACCACTCTAATGGCAGAAAGTGAAGAGGAACTAAAGAGCCTCTTGATGAGGGTGAAAGAGGAGAGTGAAAAAGCTGGCTTAAAACTCAACTTTCAAAAAACTAAGATCATGGCATCCAGTCCCATCACTTCATGGCAAATAGATGGGAAAAATTGGAAGCTCTGGCAGATTTTTTTTTCTTGGCTCCAAAATCACTGCAGATGGTGATTGCAGGAATGAAATTGAAAGACGCTTACTCCTTGAAATAAAAGCTATGACAAACCTAGATAGCATTTTAAAAAGCAGAGACATCACTTTGCTGACAAAGGGTCCATATGGTCAAAGCTATGGTTTTTCCAGTAGTCATGTGAACATGGATCATAAAAAAGGCTGAGCGCTGAAGAATTGATCTTTTCAAATTTTGATGCAGGAGAGTCTTGAGAGTCCCTTGGAGAGCAAGGAGATCAAACCAGTCAATCTTAAAGGAAATCAACCCTGAATATTCATTGGAAGGACTGATGCTGAAGCTGAAACTCCAAAACTTTGGCCACCTGATGCAAAGAGCTGATTCATTGGAAAAGACTCTGATGTTGGGAAAGATTGAGGGTGGAGGAGAAGGGGGTGATAGAAGATGAGATGGCCTGGATGGCATCACCAACTCAAAGGACATGAGTTTGAGCAAACTCTGGGAGATAGTGAAGGACAGGAAGCCCTGGTGTCAGACATGACTCAGCAACTGAAAAACAGCAATTTGATAGGAAGGTTATGTTTCCAGTTCTTGGAGAAATGGTCTTATGTAGGAGATGTACTATGGTGTTCAGCAGCACACTCTCCTCTTGCCACCAGAGAGACATGCTCTTGGCTTGCCCCCTATGTGGATTGTATGAACCCTGCTGTGGTGGAGTCTCTGATTCTGTGGGCATGCTTGTAAGCAGGACTGGCTCCCAGCCCAGTTGCCTACAAGGTCCTGCTTCATGCTGTGGTTGTTGCTCCACTGGTTGGTGGGGTTGTTGTTGTTGTTCAGTCAGTCAGTGGTGACTGACTCTTTGTGACCCCATGGACTGTACCCCACCAGGCACCTCTGCCCATGGGATTCTCCAGGCAAGAATACTGGGGTGGGTTGCCAGGCCCTCCTCAAGAGGATCTTCCTGATCCAGGGACTGAACCCTCATCTCTGATGTCTCCTGCATTGGAGGGCAGGTTCTTAGCACGAGAACCACTTGGGAAGCCCGAGAGTTCTCTAGGTGTGTCCATTTCAAGATTTTAAACTTGGCACTGTATTTCCTTCTCTGTCAATTCTAAGTCACATAAAGCCATTCTTAATTATTACTATTTCTTTATTGCCATTCAGCTTATCACCATGTTTTGCCATTTCTGTTCTTCTTAATTTATTTCTCACCACACTAACTCTACCCTGGGTATCTTTATCTTATAGCTGAAATATTGTGAAAGTATATTGAGTCAAATTCACTCAGTCATGTCTGACTCTTTGCAACCCCATGGACTGTAGCCCACCGGGCTCCTCTGTCCATGGAATTTTCCAGGCAAGAACACTGGAATGGTTTGACATTCCCTTCTTCTCCAGGGGATCTTCCTGATCTAGGCATCGAACCCAGGTCTCCTGCAATGCAGGCAGATTCTGTATCATCTGAGCCACCAGGGAAGTCCTTATATATATGAAATGTATATATTTTCATATATATAATATATGAAAGTATATTAACATATACTTAACATATGGCATTGTTTCCCCCCAATTAGTATTGTAAAACCACAGAATCAGGATCATTTTTCTAAAGACCACATATGATTAAATCTCCCCTAGGTGGTGTGGAGATCAGTCCTGGGTGTTCATTGGAAGGACTGATGCTAAAGCTGAAACTCCAATACTTTGGCCACCTCATGCGAAGAGTCGACTCATTGGAAAAGACCCCAATGCTGGGAGGGACTGGGGGCAGGAGGAGAAGGGGACAACAGAGGATGAGATGGCTGGATGGCATCACTGACTCGATGGACATGAGTTTGAGTAAACTCTGGGAGTTGGTGATGGACAGGGAGGCCTGGCATGCTGCAGTTCATGGGGTTGCAAAGAGTCAGACATGACTGAGCGACTGAACTGAACTGAACTGATTGAATGTAATTGAAATGTGAAAATTCAATAATAGATGTAAGTTTTAAATGTAGCTCCAGGTTTTTATTATGAAGGTCAATTAGCATAATCTTATAAAGTGTTTCCAGGGGAAAAGATGAGGCAAACATTTCTAACTCAGTTTTGGAGATTTTTATTCTTGATATCAAAACATAATGTAAGAAATTAAGTATCATCAGCAATTTGAGCCCTAAATTAAAAGATAAAGTACTAAAAGTATCAAAACTAGTATTTCATGTTACATATGATTTTATCCCAAAGGTAATTTATCTTTAGAAAGCTTATTTGTGGAATCAGTTACATTAAAGGATTAAAGATGAAAATCAAAGATTGAAAAAAGAAAATCACATATCCTTGAACAAGATGCAGTGACCAGTCATGATTCTTAACAGTGTCTTAGTAAAATTAACAGAATATTTTTTTTTCAGTAGCATAAATAACCTGACTAGATCACCACAACTAGATATGCTATATGTTCCTTGTTTGACTCAATTGGAACAAGTTAACACAAAATGATATTTTGGACAACTGGTTACCTCTGAGTATTGCAAGATGATAAATAATACCAAAGACCTTTGGTTAATTTTACTAGCTTGAAAATTGCATCATGGTTAAGCAAAAATCAAACATGTATTTTAAGAATTCATACTGAAAATATACAGGGATGAAAAAATACTCCATTTCAGTTCTGATTTAAAATATATCAATAAAATTCTTTAAAAGTTTTTTTTTTAAAGTTAATGCAAATATTTAAAAAGTCCTCATATTTATTGATTCTGCTTGATCTGTAAATGAAACTTATTTCTCCAGTTCTCTATCTTAGTGTATATTTGATAATATTTTATAAGAATGATAGCAAACAATTTTAATGTTTTAAACAGTAACCAAGTCTTGATAAAATCACTTATAAAATGAGAACTATCACCATAATTCCTTTCATTTAGTACTCTGCTGGAAGTTCTATCCACGGAACTATCATAAGAAAATTAAATATATATAAAAGTATTGGAAAGGAGGAAACAAATATGTCATTCATTGCAAATAACATGATTTTCCTCCTAGGGCCTTAGTGTTTTACACTAAATATTTCTTTTACTGGAAAGTCTCCTCTCCCAGATATTTGCATGGTTAGCACCCTCCACTCCTTTAGGTCTCTGTTCAAATGTCACCTCAATGACAAACATCCACCCCACTGACATTTTTTAATATTACAGTATCTCCCCACTTCCAAGATTTTTCAATTTTCTCTTCCTTTACAAACTACTCATTAACATATGAAATACCATATATAGAGTTTACTAATCAATTATGTTCAGGTTTATTGTCTATATTCTCTTACATCCCTCACCCCATGAAAGCAGGGATCTTTATCTACTTTGTAGATGAACTGATGCACTCCCAGCAGTGGTGTGCTGGAGCTTGCCTGGACCACATCCTGGGAGCCAATGGTTGCAAGTCTGATCTCACCTCTGAGTTCAGCAAGGGTGCACTGATAGCTTGAAATCTGCCGTGGTGAGAGACTTCACCTTCATTTGTGTATCCAACTAGTGAGTTTTCTTCATATTTTCTTTTTCAATTTCTTTAATAATAATACATGTTACAATCAGTTGTTAAGGTTCTGTTGATTAACAGGGATTGACTCTGCACATAAATTATTTAAATCTGTTTATTTATTTTAAAATATTTATTGAGTATCCACTGCATGGCTGACAGATGTTCTAAATGAGAAGGATTAATGACTTCTGGTAAATGTTTAACAACTGCCTCTCTGGAGTTGTACAAATACAAATCTATTTGTAGAGACTCTCTGTTTCTATGATGTAAATTCAAAATTCAAAGGATATAAGCACACTAACTCTCTTAAGGGTAAGTTCAGAATTTCTGGGAGAATAAAGTAGACTCCTTAAACATAATCATACAAGAGTCAAATCTAAATTAAATTTTCACCCACTCAATATCACATGCTGTTTCTGAAGTTGCCTCATGTATCTCAGCTATTTTGCCTTTTTACACTTTCTTATCCATGTTTACAAAGCTGATTCACCTGCATCTTTTAATGATGCCTCATTGGCCCTCTCTTCACTTAGATTCCCCTGGGCTAACAGGAGACAGATCAAATAAATCCAGTTCCATGTGTATGACACACATAGAGAAGAACATACCTATTTTCTGTTTTTCAAAGCAGAATTTGTAGAAAAATGTTAGGCTCTGAAGCCTAAGGAAAATGTTACTTAAATTGTGTAGATAGATTATCATAGAATTACAAAATATTCATTTACAATCTTTGCATTAATACAAAGAAAATGTCTTAGTAAGTAGTGTTTCATATTATATGAAAAGGAGCAAGTGTAAGAAGTACTTTATGAGTTTACCCAGGTGTAATTAAGTTTGTACACAGAGCTTGGCTAAGAGACAAAGAGCAACTATGCATTGCATTATAATGAAAATATTCCTCAAATTTTGCAGCAGCAGGAATGAAGGATATCGTGGGTCAAATATTACCAGTCTAACCATAATGAGAACTATAAACCTTGAGAGTCATGACAAAGTTAAACCACCATACTTGATTTGAGAGTACAAAAGAAACCAAATAAATTGCTAACTCAATTCACCAACTCTGAATTTACATAAGTATGGAATAAGTATGGAATCACTTTAAAATTTGAGACTAAATCATCAAGAAGAACCAGAGAGTAAGTATCTTTGTTATTTTTCAGTATAATAATATGATTCCATCTCATTAAAATGTTTTAAAATAGTATTTGTTTATGGGTTTGTGAATTCAAAACCCTTTTGATATTAAAATGTGATTATTTACTAACAAGAAGACTATTCATACAGTCCTAAAGAACCAGCACAGCAATAAGTCTTGGGTTTTTCATTAACTTTTCTTAAGTTAAATGGTTTTCTGTTACAGAAATAAAATGACATTCCCTATGTAAAGGATTATCTGCTTCCCAGTAAAAGTGTTTGACCATCTACTTGGTCACTTTCTAAAGCAATATTGTAAAACAAAAGAAAACTGATGTGTTCATTGCATGAAGTAAACTATTTCTAGGTAATATTTATTTTAGTAGCAGAAATTACACTCTCCTGTCCTTCTGGCCTTTTATCAGAAAAAGAAAACAATGATGTGGGAAAGGGTTGCATCAACCAAACCCATAAGAAAGGAGAGAATACCAAAAAATATTCCCATGGATAAACACATATTCTAAAGTGAGATATTTACTATGCAGACTAGTCATTTAAACTTGTGAAAGTTTCCTAAACAAAGTGGACCTCAGTTTTTCAAAATATAAATGTGAAAGTAGGCCTACATAGCCTCTGTAAGCTTATAAACTCTGTATTTAGATTATCTACAAAGCATACTGGTTTTTATAATATTGAGGAAAGGAGAAGAATAAATTAAATATTATCATATTATTACCAAAGAAGCTAAATATTTTAAAGAATAATTTGAAGTCTTGATAAAGAAAACAGTAGAAAACATGTCCCTGTTTAAATGTTAACACGTAATTTTTATTTTATCCATGGCCTGTGAGAGTGTATTTTTGAGGATGAGAGCTCAATATTTAACTTCAGATAATATTCATTACTTGAATGAAAGGTTGAATGGAAACTGGAGAAAGTTACTGTATGGGAACAGAGGTTTTAAATTTCAAACACTAACTTCATGATGGAAGCTTTAAAACTTTTGTATTCTATCCTCAAATATCTTTTAACATTTTTTATGTCCTATAGGGAGAGCATATATTTTCTGTTCTAATGAGGGAGAAAAAAGGATCAGAAATGAAAAACCACACAAGACCCACAGAATTCATTCTCCTGGGGCTATCAGATGACCCAGAGCTTCAGACTGTGACTTTTCTCTTTTGAATCATCACGTATATATTAAGTGTCACTGGAAATTTGATCATCATCATTCTCACATTGGTGGACTCCCATCTGCAGACACCTGTGTATTTTTTCCTCAGGAACTTCTCTATATTAGAAATTTCCTTTACAACTGTCTGTATTTCTAGATTTCTGGGCACAATTATCACCAAGGACAAAGCAATTTCATACAACAGTTGTACAGCTCGGTTGTTTTTCTTAATTATCTTGGGTATCACTGAATTTTGTCTTCTAACTGCCATGTCCTATGGTCACTATGTAGCTATCTGCAAACCCCTGCATTACACAACCATCACGAACAACAGAGTCTGGGGATTGCTCGTGTTTTGTGCTTGGCTGGCAGGGTTCTTAAACATCTTCCCACCTGTTATTCTTTTTCTCCAGTTAGATCACTGTGGTTCCAACATCACTGACCACTTTGCTTGTGACTATTTCCCCCTCCTGCAACTGTCCTGCTCAGACACATGGCTCCTTGAAGTGACTGGTTTCTACTCTGCAATGTGATTCTGCTTTTTACTTTGGCATTAATAATTCTGTCCTACGTGTTCATCATCAAGACAATTCTGAGACTGCCTTCTGCCAGTCAGAGAAAAAAGGCATTTTCTACATGCTCCTCTCATATGATTGTCATTTCCATCTCTTATGGAAGCTGTATATTCATGTATGCCAACCCTTCATCAAAAGAAAAGGCATCCTTGATGAAAGGAGTAGCAATTCTGAATACTTCTGCTGTTCCTATGATGAATCAGTTTATATATACACTGAGGAGCCAGCAAGTGAAGCAAGCCTTTAAGGATACCAGCCAAAAGGTTATCTTTTTCTCCAGTAAATGCAAGTATCTGTAGCATTAAAAAAATAAGTTCTGGTCAATGATTTCTTTATTCATATTCTCTCAAAACTCTTTCACTACAGTTATATGATTCCTTTTTATTCATTCCTATTCTAAACTTCCCCACACGTTGAACAAAAAAATTGGATAAAGCTGAATATTGCTTCAGAATTTTCTGTAAATTGTTTTTTATTCATATATATTTGATGAAGTAAAAAATGTTACAACATAAGCCATTTCGTTTGAGAAAAAGAATCTCAGGAATAATGTGGATTTCTGAAATTTTCACTCTTACAAGATAACAAAAATGATTATTAGAAAATTTTGATTCTACTTGGCATTTTCATGAAATCAAAAACCACATACACTAGCAGGTTGGAAATAAAATATAAATATTTACTTAAATATTTTTGAAAAATAATAAACATACATATTCAAATTCTTTATACTACTAATACTTTTGATAATAATGAAGAGAAGGACAAGAAAAAAGAGGGTAGAGATAATTTTGTTTAGCAATTACTATATTCCAGACTTATTCCAGAGAATGATTTTCTAGAAGAAAGCATTTCTTCCTATTGGCTCACTGAATCCTGCCAACAACATTCTGAGGTACCTGTAATTGTTATTCTCTTGTGGAAATATTACCTTATCTTTTCCTCTGGAAATACCTTATAAGATTATCATCATTCATATGCATGTAAAAAATGTTGGAATTAAATTTTAAAATCTTACCTCTGTCAAGAATTTTCACATTTTAGTCATAAACAGTTCAGTCACTCAGTCGGGTCCAACTCTTTGCGACACCATGGACTGCAGCACACCAGGCCTCCCTGTCCATCACCAACTCCCGGAGTTTACTCAGACTCATGTCCATTGAGTTGGTGATGCCATCCAACCATCTCATCCTCTGTTGTCCCCTTCTCCTCCCACCTTCAATCTTTCCCAGCATCAGGGTCTTTTCAAATGAGTCAGTTCTTCACATCAGGTGGCCAAAGTATTGGAGTTTCAGCTTCAACATCAGTCCTTCCAATGAATATTCAGGAATAATTTCCTTTTGGATGGACTGGTTGGATCTCTTTGCTATCCAAGGAACTCTCAAGAGTCTTCTCCAACATCACAGTTCAAAAGCATCAATTCTTCAGCACTCAGCTTTCTTTATAGTTCAACTCTCACATCCATACATGACTACTGGAAAAACCATAGCTTTGACTAGATGGACCTATTAGTCATACTACCTTATTTTAAATAAGAAATAATATATGGGTCAATGTTTACAAAAATTTTAAGACAGGAGGTCGGTGGACTATCCATAGCCCACTGGGAAAATTTGGCCCACCACCTATTTTTGTTAAAAGTTTTATTGAACACACCTGAGCCCTTTCATTTACATGTTGTTCATAGCTGCATCCAAAATAAAGACAGGAAGAACTGAGTAATTGCATCAGGGACACTGCCTGCAAGTTCTAAATTATTAATATATTACCCTTTTACAGAAAAAGTGTGTGTTGACCACTGCTATTGATAATCAAAATGATTATACTGATAGCAAATATTTAAACTAACCACTAAAGAGTTTGTATAGAATTATGTAGAGAGCTGCATTATCTGATAATATCAGCATAGACTCCTTCATATCTTTTGTAAAAATTTTACAGTTCTTTTAATTCCCAGAACTAACCTATCTACTGTTTATGGTATATTTTTATTGAGTGAATAAGAACTCACAATCCTCAATCAAGTCTAAACTTCAGTATTTTCACATGCTTCCAATTAAGCTTACAAATTATAAATGTTTCAGCATGAGGGAAGGAGAAAGTAATGGCATGACTTTCCCTACAAAGTGGAAATCTCAGTATTTTTTTATAAGTTGTTTTTATTGTGTTTCATCAAATGATGGATCTAAGACTCTCAATTGAGTATAGTATGTGAATATCAGGAAAAACTTGCCTCTGAGTTATGGTTACAGACTTTCTATAATAATGGTTTAAAAATGTAGGATGAGTTTGAGTAACTTTCATTATTGTATAAAATTTTGACTTCATGGAAAAAAGAAAAGAAAAAAGTATTCAGGGCCAGAATTGCATGATCTTGCATGATTATTCACATAAATTCTAATCAGTACATTTCCCAATATGATAGTGCTTAAAATAAGCATTTTTAACAAAGAAACCTCATTTATATATGGTAAAACTTTGCTCTTGTTACCTTCTTTACTCCTATTGATTAGGCATATCACTTAAAGAGGCAATTAAATGAATTGTATGTACAAGGTATTATCTCAGAATAGTCACAAATATGAGAAAGTTATAACACCCCTTAGCTACTGATTATCAAAAGATCAGCTTAACATCAAGCTTTTATTTCAATATACAACTGACCACAGTAAATGCAGCCGTATTTGGTATCCAGTAATATTTATTTTGTCAGTTACAAATTGGCACTTGCCATGAGTGCTTGCCATCTACCTCTACAAGGATTAAACCATGTGCTGTGCAGCTGCTGATGTTCAGCACACCTGAAGGAGTTCAGCGTGGAGAGCAGGAGTGAGGCACTTTGTGCTCTGGGAAAACTGGCAGGACAGGTCTTCAGATAGTTAAATAGTCTCAGGAGCTGATTTTATGAGCCCAATTCTTGTATCTCCTCATATCAAGAAAAACACTAAAATTCTTCATGGTGACGATTGTTTCTCATAACTAGCAGAAGTTTCATGAGATGAGCAGAAACTTTCTTAAAATAAAATGTGCTTGAATACATGTACTCCCCTTTTACCAAATCACACATATACTGTCCTCCCCCATACCTCTTTAGATCTGTTTCTCACAGATAACTGAGGTCTGTCTCCCACATTGCAATCCTCATACTGCCCCAACTAAAATCTAACTTGCAACTCTCACGTTGTGTATTTTTTTTAATTGATAATTTCTTCAGGCATTTTATATTTATTTTTTTTTGTCTTTATTTTTTTATTTTTTTTTTTTTTTATTTTTTATTTTTTATTAGTTGGAGGCTAATTACTTTACATCATTACAGTAGTTTTTGTTATACATTGAAATGAATTAGCCATGGATTTACATGTATTCCCCATCCCAGTCCCCCCTCCCACCTCCCTCTCCACCCGATCCCCCTGGGTCTTCCCAGTGCACCAGGCCCGAGCACTTGTCTCATGTACCCAACCTGAGCTGGTTATCTGTTTCACCCTAGATAATATACATGTTTCAGTGCTGTTCTTTTGAAACATCCCACCCTCGCCTTCTCCCAGAGTCCACAAGTCTGTTCTATACATCTGAGTCTCTTTCTGTTTTGCATATAGGGTTATCGTTATCATCTTTCTAAAGTCCATATATATGTGTTAGTATACTGTAATGGTCTTTATCTTTCTGGCTTACTTCGCTCTGCATAATGGGCTCCAGTTTCATCCATCTCACCAAAACTGATTCAAATGAGTTCTTTTTAATGGCTGAGTAATATTCCATGGTGTATACGTACCACAGCTTCCTCATCCATTCGTCTGCTGATGGGCATCTGGGTTGCTTCCATGTCCTGGCTATTATAAACAGTGCTGCGATGAACATTGGGGTGCACGTGTCTCTTTCAGATCCGGTTTCCTTGGTGTGAATGCCCAGCAGTGGGATTGCTGGGTCATATGGCAGTTCTATTTCCAGCTTTTTAAGAAATCTCCACACTGTTTTCCATAGTGGCTGTACTAATTTGCATTCCCACCAACAGTGTAAGAGGGTTCCCTTTTCTCCACACCCTCTCCAGCATTTATTGCTTGTAGACTTTTGGATAGCAGCCATCCTGACTGGCATATAATGGTACCTGATTGTGGTTTTGATTTGCATTTCTCTGATAATGAGTGATGTTGAGCATCTTTTCATGTGTTTGTTAGCCATCTGTATGTCTTCCTTGGAGAAATGTCTGTTGAGTTCTTTGGCCCATTTTTTGATTGGGTCATTTATTTTTCTGGAGTTGAGCTGGAGGAGTTGCTTGTATATTTTTGAGATTAATCCTTTGTCTGTTGCTTCGTTTGCTATTATTTTCTCCCAATCTGAGGGCTGTCTTTTCACCTTACTTATAGTATCCTTTGCTGTGCAAAAGCTTTTAAGTTTCATTAGGTCCCATTTGTTTATTTTTGCTTTTATTTCTGAAATTCTGGGATGTGGGTCATAGAGGATCCTGCTGTGATTTATGTCGGAGAGTGTTTTGCCTATGTTCTCCTCTAGGAGTTTGATAGTTTCTGGTCTTACATTTAGATCTTTAATCCATTTTGAGTTTATTTTTGTGTATGGTGTTAGAAAGTGTTCTAGTTTCATTCTTTTACAGGTGGTTGACCAGTTTTCCCAGCACCACTTGTTAAAGAGGTTATCTTTTTTCCATTGTATATCCTTGCCTCCTTTGTCGAAGATAAGGTGACCATAGGTTCGTGGATTTATCTCTGGGCTTTCTATTCTGTTCCATTGATCTATATTTCTGTCTTTGTGCCAGTACCTCTTCAGGCATTTTAAAAGAATTGTTATGATACGTATGTTAGTTTTGGACTTTCCCAAGAAGTGGAGGCTATTTCATAGTTTTCCCTAATAGCTTTCATAGTTTTCTTCATTATAATAGTCTTTGAGTTGATAAATTATACAGCACAGAAAATGTAAAATTCAGTAATGAGAAAAGTTTTTGACTTCCTCAAGAAAATGTAATTACATTATTCTTTTAAGTTGTACTGTTTTTCATGTAGTTACTAAATTGGCCACAATATGAAAAGGAGAGTATATGCAATATTCTAATGAGACTGTCAGATTATGTTTATTGTCCTTGTGTGGTAATAAAAAATAAGGTTAAACATGATACAATATTTACTCAATTACTGAAAAGAGTAATTCTGGTGAAATCACAAAATGCTATTCTCTCTTGCATTTTGAAATTTCACCAGAAGAAAAGTGCATGAGAGAAGGTTTACAATCTGAATGGAAAAAAAGTATATGTATATGTATGTGTGTGTGTGTGTGTGTGTGTGTATGAAGAGTTTGAATTTAAATGGAAAAAATAAAATACACATGCAAATATCCTTGATAAACTGCTGACAATAAAAGTATAAATGATGAAAATGAATCTAGGGAGGCTGTGTGGATATTAATAAATTTTGAAAAACCTGGATTTTAATTTAATTGCTCTTCATTCATATGCCTCTAATTCATGAAACAGAACTTTTATATTTTCATTTCCTTGAGAAAAACATAGTCTTCCTTGCCATGTCCATGAAGGCTCTCTTGACTTGCTGATTCCTAAGAGTGTAGATAAAGGGGTTCAGCATGGGTGCTACTGAGGTATTTAGCACAGCTACTCCCTTGCTCAAAGAGACCCTGTCTTTTGCAGATGGATTCACGTACATGTAAATGCAGCTGCCATAAGAGATGGAGATGACAATCATGTGGGAAAACACGTGGAAAAGGCCTTTGTCCTCTGAGTGGAAGAAGGGATCCTCAAAATTGTTCTGATGACATATGTGTAGGACAGAATTATTAATGCTAAAGTGAACAATAGAATAAACACAGCACAGGAAAACCCCAGTATCTCTAGGAATTTGGTGTCTGAACAAGAAAGGTATAATAAAGGGAAATAATCACAAGTAAAATGGTTGATAACATTGGACTTACAGTAATCAAGCTGTATGAAGAACATGAGTAATGGAAATAAAATTAAGAATGAAGTCAGCCAAGAGGCCAAGACAAGCAGTGTGCAGACTCTATGATTCATGATGGTCATGTAATGCAGCAGTTTGCAAATGGCAATGTAGCGGTCATAGGACATGGTAACCAGAAGGTAAAACTCAGTGACTCCCAAGAAAATGAAAGAAAATAACTGAGTCATACAATCATTAAAAGAGATGGTTTTATCTCCCGTAATAATGGTGGCCAAGAACTTGGGAATAGTGACAGTTGTGAATGAAACTTCCATTATGGAGAAACTCTTGAGGTAGAAATACATGGGGGTCTGGAAGTGGATATCCAGCAGGGTCAGGGTGATAATGGTCAAGTTCCCAGTGATGCTGAGCATGTAGGTGATGAGCAGAAAGACAAAGATCACGACCTGGAGTTGTGGGTCGTCTGACAGACCCAGGAGGATAAATTCTGTTATTTCTGTGTAGTTTCTCATTTTTCTTCTTCTTTTAAGTAACCTTCAGGAGAAAACACAAAGGGAAGACACAGAAAAGGGGATTATCAATGTATAACACTGGGATTTGTCTCTGAAAGTAAATTTACTATGCCATGCTAACATAATTCCAGAGACTTTTTAAAAACAAGTTAATAGGGGAGGGAACTAAGATGGCAGAGGAATAGGACGGGGAGACCACTTTCTCCCCTACAAATTCATCGAAAGAACATTTGAACGCTGAGCAAACTCCACAAAACAACTTCTGATCGCTAGCAGAGGACATCAGGCACCCAGAAAAGCAGCCCATTGTCTTCGAAAGGAGGTAGGACAAAATATAAAAGATAAAAAGAGAGACAATAGAGTTAGGGATGGAGATCCGTCCCAGGAAGGGAGCCGTAATAGTAGAAGAAGTTTCCAAACACCAGGAAACCCTCTCACTGGCGGGTCTGGGGGAAGTTTTCGAATCTCAGAGGGCAACCTAACTGGGAGGAAAAATAAATAAAACCCACAGATTACATGCCTAAAAGCAACTCCCAGCAGAAAAGTACCCCAGACGCTCGCATCCGCCACCAGCAAGTGGGGGCTGAACGGAGAGGAGCGGGCGGCATTTGCTTAGGGTAAGGACCGGGCCTGAATGCCCTGAGGGCAATCGGAGGGAGCTAACGTGAGATAGCAACTTAAACTGTGGGATAGCAAGAGAGAGAGAATTAAGTTGGGAAAAGCCCTAAACTTAGGCACTACCCGCCGGTTCCCAGAACGAAGGACTGAGCAAATACCAGAGGAGAGCGAGCCGGCTGCGGACCGGCCCATCCCCGCCGGAGGCAGGAGGCAGGGGGAGGGGAAAGGGGCAAACTCGGCCCCAGAGACGGCACCCCCTACCAAACTGCAAACAGGCTTCCAGCTTCTAACCAAAGACTTCCTTGAGATTCTGGATGGTCGACATCTGCCGGGAGGGTCGCAGCTAGAGTCCAGCTCCCCAGAACTGACACAAGGCGCACCCGACCGGCACACACAGAAACTGAGGCTGGGCCTGCGGAGGGGAGGAGGCGCCCTGCACCCGGGGAGAGTGTGCTCGTCAAGCTCCTGGCTGCCTGAGCTGCTCTTGACTGGGAAGGCACAAAACGCAGGCCCAACCGAGTCTGTGCTTTTGTGGAATACCCGAAAACCTGAATCTGAGCGGCTTAGGCCTGGGAAGTCCACGCAACGCAGGGCCCGCTCCCTGGAGAGCAGCCTGGAGCCTGAGCAGTGTAGACGGGGAAAGCACACACACCCGCCCCGAGCGGGGGCAAACCCAGTGTGGCCGGAAAACCGCGAGTGCTCCCCACACAGGCCAGTGACATTTGTCTGCAGCGCCCCTCCCTCCCCACAGCACGACTGAACAAGCGAACCTAAACAAGAGACCACCTCCGCCCGCGTGTGTCAGGGCGGAAATTAGACACTGAAGAGACCTGCAAACAGAAGCCAAAGAAACAAAGGGAACCGCTTCAGAAGTGACAGGTGCAACAGATTAAAATCCCTGTAGTTAACACCGACTACACTGGAAGGGGCCTATAGATAGCGAGAAGTGTAAGCTCGAACAAGGAGCTATCTGAAACTGAACCGAACCACACACTGCCCGCAACAGCTCCAGAGAAATTCCTAGATATATTTTTACTACTTTTTTTTTTTAATTAAAAAAATTTTTTTTCTCTTTCTTTTTTTACTTTTTCTTTTTTTTAAAGTCCTCTATTACTCCTTAATTTTCATTTTTATAACCCACTATAACCTGGCAAAAAAAAAAAAAAGGACTCTATTTTTAAAGCAAACTCCATATATATTTCTTAAATTTTTTTGTGTTTTTGTGGTTTTTTACTATTGTATTTTTAAGAGTTTAACCTCTACTCTAGATTTTTAATCTTTGTTTTTCAGTATTGGACATCAATTTTGGACATTTAAGAATCCAACCTTCAGTACCCATTTTTACTCAGGATTGTGATTACTGTGGTTTGATCACTCTCTCCCCCTTTTGATTCTCCCTTTTCTCCCCCAGATCATCTCTATTTCCTCCCTCCCCGTTCTCTTCTCAATCCAATTCTGTGAATCTCTGTGGGTGTTCTGGGCTGCGGAGAACACTTTGGGAACAGATAACTGCGTAGATCTGTCTCTCTCCTCGAGTCCCCCCCTTTTCTCCTCCTGCTCACCTCTATCTCCTTCCTCCCTCTCCTCTTCTTCATGTAACTCTGTGAACCTCTCTGGGTGTCCCTCACAGTGGAGAATCTTTTCACCATTAACCTAGAAGTTTTATTATCAGTGCTGTATGGATGGAGAAGTCTTGAGGCTACTGGAAGAATAAGACTGAAATCCAGAGGCAGGAGACTTAAGCCCAAAACCTGAGAACACCAGAGAACTCCTGACTACAGGGAACATTAATTAATAAGAGATCATCCAAAAGCCTCCATACCTACACTGAAACCAACCACCACCCAAGAGCCAATAAGTTCCAGAGCAAGACATACCACACAAATTCTCCAGCAACGCAGGAACATAGCCCTGAGCGTCAATATACAGGCTGCCCAAAGTCACAGAAAACCCGTAGATCCATCTCAGAACTCACTACTGGACACTCCACTGCACTCCAGAGAGAAGAAATCCAGCTCCACCCACCAGAACACCGACACAAGCCTATCTAACCAGCAAACCTCGACAAGTCAAACACCCAGCCCCACCCACTGGGAGAAACCTCCACAATATAAAGGAACCACAGACTACCAGAATACAAAAAGGCCACCCCAAACCCAGCAATCTAAATGAGATGAAAAGGCAGAGAAATACCCAGCAGGTAAAGGAACATGAAAAATGCCCATCAAGTCAAACAAAAGAGGAGGAGATAGGGAATCTACCTGAAAAAGAATTTAGAATAATAATAATAATAATAAAAATGATCCAAAATCTTGAAAACAAAATGGAGTTACAGATAAATAACCTGGAGACAAAGATTGAGAAGATGCAAGAAATGTTTAACAATGACCTAGAAGAAATAAAAAAGAGTCAGTTAAAGATGAATAATGCAATGAATGAGATCAAAAACACTCTGGAGGGAACCAATAGTAGAATAACAGAGACATAAGATAGGATAAGTGAAGTAGAAGATAAAATGGTGGAAATAAATGAAGCAGAGAGGAAAAAAGAAAAAATAATTAAAAGAAATGAGGACAACCTCAGGGACCTCTGGGACAATGTGAAACACCCCAACATTTGAATCATAGGAGTCCCAGAAGAAGAAGACAAAAAGAAAGGCCATGAGAAAATACTCGAGGAGATAATAGCTGAAAACTTCCCTAAAATGGGGAAGGAAATAGCCACCCAAGTCCAAGAAACCCAGAGAGTCCCAAACAGGATAAACCCAAGGCGAAACACCCCAAGACACATATTAGTCAAATTAACAAAGATCAAACACAAAGAACAAATATTAAAAGCAGCAAGGGAGAAACAGCAAATAACACACAAGGGGATTCCCATAAGGTTAATAGCTGATCTATCAATAGAAACTCTTCAGGCCAGAAGGGAATGGCAGGACATACTTAAAGTTATGAAAGAGAATAACCTACAACCCAGATTACTGTACCCAGCAAGGATTTCATTCAGATATGAAGGAGAATTTAAAAGCTTTACAGACAAGCAAAAGCTGAGAGAATTCAGCACCACCAAACTGCTCTTCAACAAATGCTAAAGGATCTTCTCTAGACAGGAAACACAGAAATGTTGTATGAACGTGAACCCAAAACAACAAAGTAAATGGCAAGGGGACCATACCTATCAATAATTACCTTGGGTTGAATGCCCCAACCAAAAGACAAAGACTGGCTGAATGGATGCAAAAGCAAGGCCCCTATATATGCTGTCTACAAGAGACCCACCTCAAAACAAGGGACACATACAGACTGAAAGTTGAAGGGCTGAAAAAAAATATTCCATGCAAATGGAGACCAAAAGAAAGCAGGAGTTGCAATACTTATATCAGATAAAATAGACTTCAAAATAAAGGCTGTAAAAAGTGACAAAGAAGGACACTACATAATAATCAAAGGATCAATCCAAGAAGAAGATATAACAATTATAAATATATATGCACCTAACATAGGAGCACTGCAATATGTAAGGCAAATGCTAACAAGAATGAAGGGGGAAATTAACAATAACACAATAATAGTGGGAGACTTTAATACCCCACTCACACCTATGGACAGATCAACTAAACAGAAAATTAACAAGGAAACACAAACTTTAAATGACACAATGGTCCAGCTAGACCTAATTGACATCTATAGGACATTTCACCCCAAAACAATCAATTTCACCTTTTTCTCAAGTGCACACGGAAACTTCTCCAGAAATAGATCACATCCTGGGCCATAAATCTAGTCTTGGTAAATTCAAAAAAAATTGAAATCATTCCAGTCATCTTTTCTGACCACAATGCAGTAAGATTAGATCTCAATTACAGGAAAAAAACTATTAAAAATTCCAACATATGGAGGCTAAATAACACGCTTCTGAATAACCAACAAATCATAGAAGAAATCAAAAAAGAAATCAAAATATGCATAGAAATGAATGAAAATGAAAACACAACAATCCAAAACCTACGGGACACTGTAAAAGCAATGCTAAGGGGAAGGTTCATAGCAATACAGGCTTACCTCAAGAAACAAGAAAAAAGCCAAATAAATAACCTAACTCTACACCTAAAGAAATTAGAGAAGGAAGAAATGAAGAACCCCAGGGTTAGTAGAAGGAAAGAAATCTTAAAAATTAGGGCAGAAATAAATGCAAAAGAAACAAAAGAGACCATAGCAAAAATCAACAAAGCTAAAAGTTGGTTTTTTGAAAAGGTAAATAAAATTGACAAGCCGTTAGCCAGACTCATCAAGAAACAAAGGGAGAAGAACCAAATTAACAAAATTAGAAATGAAAATGGAGAGATCACAGCAGACAACACTGAAATACAAGGGATCATAAGAGACTACTACCAGCAGCTCTATGCCAATAAAATGGACAACTTGGAAGAAATGGACAAATTCTTAGAAAAGCTTAACCTTCCAAAACTGAACCAGGAAGAAATAGAAGATCTTAATAGACCCATCACAAGCAAGGAAATCGAAACTGTAATCAGAAATCTTCCAGCAAACAAAAGCCCAGGACCAGATGGCTTCACAGTTGAATTCTACCAAAAATTTATAGAAGAGCTAACACCTATTTTACTCAAACTCTTCCAGAAAATTGCAGAATATTTATCCCAGGAATGCAAGGATTCTTTAATATCTGCAAATCAATCAATGTAATATACCACATTAACAAATTGAAAAATAAAAACAACATGATTATCTAATAGATGCAGAAAAAGCCTTTGACAAAATTCAACATCCATTTATGATAAAAACTCTCCAGAAAGCAGGCATAGAAGGAACATACCTCAACATAATAAAAGCTATATATGACAAACCCACAGCAAGCATTACCCTCAATGGTGAAAAATTGAAAGCATTTCCCTTAAAGTCAGGAACAAGACAAGGGTGTCCACTCTCACCACTACTATTCAACATAGTTTTGGAAATGTTGGCCACAGCAATCAGAGCAGAAAAAGAAATAAAAGGAATCCAGATAGGAAAAGAAGAAGTAAAACTCTCACTGTTTTCAGATGACATGATCCTCTACATAGAAAACCCCAAAGACTACCAGAAAATTATTACAGCTAATCAATGAATACAGTAACGTTGCAGGATATAAAATTAACACACAGAAATCTCTTGCATTCCTATATGCTAACAATGAGAAAACAGAAATTAAGGAAATAATACCATTCACCATCGCAACAAAAAGAATAAAATACTTAGGGGTATATCTACCTAAAGAAACGAAAGACCTATGTATAGAAAACTAAAAAACACTGATGAAAGAAATCAAAGAGGACACAAATAGATGGAGAAATATACTGTGTTCATGGATTGGAAGAATCAATATTGTGAAAATGGCTATACTACCCAAAGCAATCTATAGATTCAATGCAATCCCTATCAAGCTACCAACGGTATTTTTCACAGAACTAGAACAAATAATTTCACAATTTGTATGGAAATACAAAAAACCTCGAATAGCCAAAGCAATCTTGAGAAAGAAGAATGGAACTGGAGGAATCAACCTGCCTGACTTCAGACTATACTACAAAGCCACAGTCATCAAGACAGTATGGTACTGGCACAAAGACAGAAATATAGATCAATGGAACAGAATAGAAAGCCCAGAGATAAATCCACGTACCTACAGACACCTTATCTTCGACAAAGGAGGCAAGGATATACAATGGAAAAAAGACAACTTCTTTAACAAGTGGTGCTGGGAAAACTGGTCAACCACTTGTAAAAGAATGAAACTAGAACACCTTCTAACACCACACACAAAAATAAACTCAAAATGTATTAAAGATCTAAATGTAAAACCAGAAACTATAAAACTCCTAGAGGAGAACATAGGCAAAACACTCTCCGACATAAATCACAGCAGGATCCTCTATGACCCACCTCCCAGAATATTGGAAATAAAAGCAAAAATAAACAAATGGGACCTAATTAAACTTAAAAGTTTTTGCACAACAAAGGAAAGTGTAAGCAAGGTGAAAAGACAGCCCTCAGATTGGGAGAAAATAATAGCAAACGAAGCAACAGACAAAGGATTAATCTCAAAAATATACAAGCAACCCCTGCAGCTCAATTCCAGAAAAATAAATGACCCAATCAAGAAATGGGCCAAAGAACTAAACAAACATTTCTCCAAAGAAGACATACAGATGGCTAACAAACACATGAAAAGATGCTCAACATCACTCATTATCAGAGAAATGCAAATCAAAACCACAATGAGGTACCATTATACGCCAGTCAGGATGGCTGCTATCCAAAAATCTACAAGCAATAAATGCTGGAGAGGGTGTGGAGAAAAGGGAACCCTCTTACACTGTTGATGGGAATGCAAACTAGTACAGCCGCTATGGAGAACAGTGTGAAGATTCCTTAAAAAACTGGAAATAGAACTGCCATATGACCCAGCAATTCCACTTCTGGGCATACACACCGAGGAAACTAGATCTGAAAGAGACACGTGCACCCCAATGTTCATTGCAGCACTGTTTATAATAGCCAGGACATGGAAGCAACCTAGATGCCCATCAGCAGATGAATGGATAAGGAAGCTATGGTACATATACACAATGGAATATTACTCAGCCATTAAAAAGAATTCATTTGAATCAGTTCTAATGAGATGGATGAAACTGGAGCCCATTATACAGAGTGAAGTAAGCCAGGAAGATAAAGACCAATACAGTATACTAACACATATATATGGAATTTAAAAAGATGGTAACAATAACCCAATATGCAAAACAGAAAAAGAGACACAGATGTACAGAACAGACTTTGGGACTCTGTGGGAGAAGGCAAGGGTGGGATGTTCTGAGAGAACAGCATTGAAACAAGTATACTATCAAGGGTGAAACAGACCACCAGCCCAGGTTGGATGCATGAGACAAGTGCTCAGGGCTGGTGCACTGGGAAGACCCAGAGGGATGGGATGGGTTGAAGGGAGGGAGGTGGGAGGGGGGATCGGGATGGGGAACACATGTAAATCCATGGCTGATTCATGTCAATGTATGGCAAAAACCACTACAATATTGTAAAGTAATTAGCCTCCAACTAATAAAAATAAATGAAAAGAAAATAAAACAAGTTAACAAAAATAGATAACTTACTTTAAGTTTTTACCATATGCCAGTACGTGTGTTTCACAGAATATTTCTTTATAAAATCCCTATTTTACAGGTTGGAATCAGAGTAGAAATAATTTTAAGAATCTTATGCAAATCACATGCCCTGAATTGAAAAAGCAGGGATTATAACCTAGATTTTCTAAAACCTAGGAAATACAGTAAGATGAATGCTACCTGTTGACTTTTAAAATGCCCCAACCCCGACTCTTAGAGGATTCCCTCCTGTTGGGAGAAACATCATCTTTTTTCAAGCCCCATAAAATCATCCTATCCTAATTTGTGTCACCTGGTTCCTTGTATTGTTATTCTCTACTGTAATATAGAAAACCTAAATGTCTCAGGAAAAAGTCACCCAGTGGATATGTCTCCAAAATAAAAGTGATTGGAATGAAATCTTTAACAACATGATAGATTTCTAAGTTTTCACTCAGACTCACATTAACCTCCCAACCTCATACCCCTCTTCTGAAGCCCCAGATAATGGAATAAAGGAATCCAGACAGTGGATTTGCTTCAGCAGTCTTCTCAGATATTAGATAGTCAAGAGAGGAGGCAGAGTGGACCTTTAGTAGATTGGATCTGTGTTATGAGTTAAGGAAACCAAAATGTGCTGTTCAGTCTCCAAGTCGTGTCCAACTCTTTGTGACCCCATGGACTGCAGCACGCCAGGCTTCCCTGTCCCTCACCATCTCCCAGAGTTTGCTCAAGTTCATGTCCATTGCATTGGTGATGCCATCCATGCCATCATGCTATGGTGATGCCATGCCTCTGAAGTCCTCTTCTCCTTCTGCCCTCAATCTTTCCCAGCATCACAGTCTTTCCAATGTGTCAGCTGTTGGCATCAACTGGCCAAATTATTGAAGCTTTCAGTAGATAGCAGCAACGGAGCTGCTCTGCTACATAGGAAATCCAAACAAGAATTAGGTCATCTATGAATGGTTTAGCACCAGGCACAAATTGGGGTGCTGTGATGGGTGAGGGGGTGACTACCTTTCTGGCTGCACCCAGTGTCCCAGGAAGATGGGCTCTCTGCTCCTGACCCTGGTCCCAAAACACAGGGTGGCACTCCCTTAGAGATCCTGGTGGAGGCCTGCCAGGAGGGATGTTGGGAAACCAGCTATCCGAGGCCAATCAAGGCTCCTGCAATGCTGCCGTATCATTCTGCATGAGCAGGATTCTGACTTAGAGGTGTTCAGTCATAATCCCACAGATGGCAGCTTCGCTCCATTGGCTCCTCAGCTAAGCTGTCAACCAAAGTGTATGAATATCTGAAAACAAACATTACCTTCTAGAAAACATTTTTTCTTCAAAATTCCTCCCATGTAAATGTTATTAGTATTCTCTCTCCATTTCTGTTTCTCTGCTGTGTCCAAGACTTTGCAGCCCCATTGACTGTAGTCCACCAGGCTCCTCTGCCCATAGAGTTTTCCAGGCAAGAATACTGGAGTGGGGGTGCCATCTTCTACTTCAGGGGATCTTCCCCATCCAGGTATTGAACCCAAGTCTCTTGCAAATCTGGCACTGGTAAATAGATTATTTACCAACTGTGCCACCTGGGAAGCATCTACATTAATATTCCCTTAATAAAATCTCTATTTTGTCAGTGTATTAGTATAAACATGAAATAGCAATGAAAACCTTTATTTTGTCATCCCAATTAACAGTAATAATAATAATGCATTTATGTTAAAAAGGAGCTAAGTTCACTCAATAAATTGAGGCAACCCAGAATTTTATACATATTTACAAATATAAAAGTCATTGTTCTCAGTTGACAACAATCATCTGTAATTAACAACTGTGTATGACTCTGATCTGTAAACCATTTCTGGAATGTGAGGTGTTAACCATTCCTGGGATGTTTTTGGTAAAGTATTATTATTTTCCATTATAGGTTATTACACGATATTGTTTATAGTTCCCTGTGTGATACAATAAAACTTTGTTGCTTGTTGTATATCTATTTTTGTAATTTGATATATAGAATTCTATTAACACTAAGTCAAACAAGTTGAGTCAAAGTGTCAAATTTTTTATTTAGGAAAAAGTTCATAAATTTTCTAAGATATATATATATATACTTCAAATACTACTTATATGTATGTATATGAAAACTGTTCTACTATGCTTGATAAAGGTTTGAGAAAGGACATCAAAAAAAGTAGAAGAGATGGATAAATCTGAAAACAAAAGCTAAATGAGATGAGAAATCTGAAAACAAAAACTAAATGAGATGAATATGAAACAGAAAAAGTGAAACCAACTAGATAAAAGTAAAAGATCATCATATAGTCCAGTTGTTTTTAAACATGGCTGCTCATTAGAAACATATCTGGAGCTTTGGAGGAAAAAAGAAATACCTGGGCATTTGTATTTTTCAAAAAATTCCGAGATAATTCTGATATGCATCTTGATTTTAAAATGTGATTATAGGTTTTCCTATTAAATGTTAGTGTCGATGATATAGAATTCTATTATTGACCAATCATGATACAATGATATTAAGTGAGTAACAGTTACATAATCACAATAGTAAAAGGCGTTTATCAGTTTTCACAATCATTAGCCAGACAAAAAAAATTAAAGATAGCTGCAATTGCAAGCTATAATGGGAACATGATTAACCTAATAATATAAAATTATTACATACAGCTTGGGAGGTTAAGCAGAGTGATATAGTAACTGGAAGTACATACATGCACATGTCTTCATCCACCCAGTCAGTCTATGTCTTTTGGTTGGTGCATTTGACTCACTTACATTTAAGGTAATTATCAATATGTATGATCCTATTACCATTTTCTTAATTGTTTGGGGTTTATTTTTTGTAGGTTTTTTCCTTGTCTTGTTTCCTGCCTAGAGAAGTGCTTTAGCATTTGTTGTAAAACTGGTTTGTATGTCAATGTATGGCAAAAACCACTACAATATTGTAAAGTAATTAGCCTCCAACTGATAAAAATAAATGAAAAAAAAAGAAAAAAAAACTGGTTTGATGGTGCTGAATTCTCTTAATTTTTGCTTGTCTGGAAAGCTTTTGATTTCTCCATCAAATCTGAATGAGAGTCTTGCTGGGTAGAGTATTCTTGGTTGTAGGTTCTTCCCTTTCATCACTTTAAATATATCATACCATTCCCTTCTGGCTTGTAGAGTTTCTGTTAAAAAGTCAGGGGATAACCTGATGGAATTTCCCTTGTATGTTATTTTTCCTTTGTTACTTTTAATATTTAATAAAGTTCTTATATAACTTAGAATTATGAAAGAATCTTGAAGCTCCAACAATAATGAAGTCTAAGGATAAGCAATGAAGTGTATATGTAGAAAACTTCTATACGTCAAGAATATGACTAAAACTAAAGTAGATTGAGTGCTATTTTTGTAAGATTTCACATTGATTTTATTACTCAAAAATATTAAATAATTGTGATTAATGAAAGGGATTATTTTGTAGAAGTCCTCATTGAACTCTTCTGTGGGATGAACATAAACATTCCCAAGAGAGATTCACTATAGAAGAGAGTCAAGAGGCTCTGAGAACACCAATGGAAGCTTCCAGAAATCCCCGATGTTCCACATCATAGCACAGCTGTCGCCTGGACTTTGCTCCCAGGAGATCAACACATGTCTGTCTTCATAGGTCACAACAGCTAAACTTGAATATTTGAGCATTTAGTGCAACTAAATGCCAGATCCTAGTTTAAGAATCTACACTCGTAATACCCCAAGTTGCCATGTCACTTGCAGTTCTCGCTTTAAATATTGCTCCCTTAAACTTCTAGACCAACGTTATTGAAGAGGATGATCATATACTCCCACATCTTCTTAAGGTTTCTGATATTCCATTTTTATTTCTGTGAATCATCATAAAATAGAGAAAAAATAATCAAATTTGATTCGTGTGATGTTTACTAGTGTCTGGCAGAGTAGCAATGATTTATCTTCTATTATTCACAGCAGAAATGTGAATATGTAAAATAAGATAAGGGAGCTATCATAATTTTAGCAAACCAGATATACAGAATGATAGACACATCCAGTGGAGCTGGGAATCAGCTGAATGGCTTTGGATTAATAGGAGAGGTTTTCCTCTACATTTCTGTAATATCCTTTTGGATCAGTCACCTCATGCAAAAGATAAATGTGGGGTAGAATTCCAAGGGAATAAAACAGTTTTTCATAAAGTTTAATAGCTGAGAAGCAAGGATGTTCAAATGGAAAATGTACTGGGCTAAAGTCTGGGTGACAGAGCTGCTACTATCTGAGGCAAGTAGTTACTTTTCAGTTTGTGCTTCAATGCAAAATAAAAAATTGATAAATACTGCATACCTTTTTAAGCTCAAAAACATACACAGTTTTCTATACATAGAGTTTCTATACATATATTCATAGAAAATCTTAGAGAATGTCAAACATTAATGATTTCAAAGGAATTATCAGACAAACCATTAAGCAAATGTTATTTAATATATAAAATAATTAGGCTATTTATTCTATTTTCTTGTAAATAATATCTAATACCTATAATATATTTTCATATTGATCATTGCATTCATAAATACTAATATAAAAATAGAGCTGGTAATTAAATTATCTAATCATTAAACATTTTAAAGTTTATTTTATTTGCTAAGAAAATCATGAATTGATTTCTTGTTTCATAAAAGGTGTTGTCACTTTATTCTTCTAAGTTTCATTTATATCTTATGATGGAAGTAAGATCATACACTTCTCTTTTAGATGGCAATGTCTTCTGATACCTACATGACAAAAAATGATGTGTGTTTTATAGGATTATCCCAACAAAACTGCAATGACTTGCATAAATTAGACAAAGCAAAAAGTATCAAAATCATTTATCATCTCTGAATAATATGGCTCCATAAAGATTTCCTAACTTCTCCTGTTAGATTTAGAATAAGAGAACTATTATGTAAAACATGACCCACAAATACATTTTAAGAAAAATTGTAAATAAGGGAATTAAAAGAAAACAATATGGGCATAAATTAGAGAGAATACTTTAGAATTGATGATGATATTGATCATAATGAATTATATTTTTCATCTCTTCCTTTTAATACACTTTCTACCTAAATATATTTAAAAGGAGGAAAAAAGAGAAAGAAATGAACCACACAGTGATCACAGAGTTTGTCCTTCTAGGCCTTTCTGATGATCCTGAGCTTCAGATTGTGATTTTCCTCTTTTTATTTATCACGTATGTATTAAGTGTCACTGGAAACCTGACCATCATCACTTTAACCTGGGTGGACTCCCATCTCCAGACGCCAATGTATTTCTTCCTCCGAAACTTCTCTTTCTTAGAAATCTCCTTTACTACTGTGTGTATCCCCAGATTTCTGGGGGCAATTATTACCAAAGACAAGACTATTTCTTACAACAGTTGTGCAGCCCAACTATTTTTCTTTATTTTCATGGGGGTGACTGAGTTTTACATTCTAACCGCGATGTCCTACGACCGCTACGTTGCCATCTGCAAGCCCCTGCGTTACACAGCCATCATGAGCAGGAAACTCTGCAGCCTGCTGGTGGTCTGTGCTTGGCTGGGCGGGTTTCTGACCATTTTCCCGCCCCTTATGCTTCTCCTCCAGCTGGATTACTGTGCTTCCAATGTCATTGATCACTTTGCATGTGACTATTTTCCCCTTTTACAATTGTCTTGTTCAGACACATGGTTCCTAGAAATAATTGGTTTTTACTTTGCTTTGGTTACCTTGCTATTCACTTTGGCCTTAGTGATTTTGTCATATATGTACATTATTAGAACTATTCTGAGAATCCCATCTGCCAGTCAGAGAAAAAAGGCCTTCTCCACTTGTTCCTCTCACATGATTGTCATCTCCATCTCTTATGGAAGCTGCATATTCATGTATGCTAATCCCTCAGCCAAAGAAAAGGCATCATTGACAAAAGGAGTAGCTATTCTCAATACCTCTGTGGCCCCCATGCTGAACCCCTTCATCTACACCCTGAGAAACCAGCAAGTGAAACAAGCCTTCAAAGACATGGTCTATAAAGCAGTCTTTTCTGCCAATAAATGATTTTTTTGGTCAACTTCAAAGGGCAGGTTGGTTAATTCCTGAAGTTCCTTGAAGTCTGTATAACTATGGTTGGACTTTATGGTCTCTTAACATGCCACCTGACAGTTGCTATATTATTTTCCCAGTCTGTTGCTTCTACTTCCATTTTGTTTCTCCAGTGTATTGCTTTTTAACATTTAAAGATATAATAAAAGTTATTTCTCATGCAAAACTTTTGTAAAAATGAAATTTATTTCTTTAAGATATAGCCCAATGTGAAAGATAGTTTTAGTTCTCTTAATCAGTCCCTGAAAAGATCCTATGATACCACCTTGTACTTCAAATATAGAGTTTCAAAATGAGTGTGTAATTTCCTGTGTATTTTCAAGATGAACATTGATATTTCCTATGGCTTAAAGAATCTATATATTCTGTGTGATATTACAGGTGAAATAAAAATATCTCCTGACATATCAACAAACAAAAAATGTCACAGCCATCAGCAATTTCTGGTCTCCAAATGTGAATGAGGGTTCCCAAAACTTTCATCTGGCAGAGTCTCATTCCCTCATGGTGATTGCTGAGTACATGGGGGTGATGCAAGAAGTAGCCACTTGCTACTCTTTAAGGTGAACAAGGGAACAGGATTTGGTCCCAGATAGCTGAGGTGCCTATGAAAGGAATTAATTCAGTGAACCTCGAGGCTTGTATCTTCCCATACCTAGAATGTTAAATTCCTTAATTTGATACCTGATCTTTGGTGTTCAGACTGCCTGCTGTCTTTGTTGCAAACTTGTATATAGTCTGACTCCCTCTCCTGCCTTCTTGAAACAGTTTTCTCAGAGCTACTGAGATGCTGTCTCCTGGGCTCAGAGTCCTAAACATTCCCATCAAATAAAATAGCTCTCTACTTTCAGGTTGTGACTATATTTTTTAGTCAACATACACTAAATTCAGTCCCAAGAGATATGTACTCTTGCATCAGACTTTTAATGTCAAGATATTTATTTTGTGAAATTCAATACATGTTTTGAAGGTAAATATTGATCATGATATCATGTATTTTGTATATAATTCACATATTCTCTACTATTTTGGAAAAATTTTTATTCAAATAATTCAGAATAAATTCAATAAACCTAAAACACTGCCACTTTCTGAATTTAGTGGTCATATTTATGACAGCTATTTTGATGTCTTTGTCAAGTGTTCAAAAACCTCCATTTGTTTAGGGTAAAATTTTTGAGGTTTATTTTATTTGATTGGGTTACTTTCTGTTTCTTCTTGTCACTTGTAACTTGGTGTTTTTGCCTACACCAAGTCCAGTATTTTGGAGTTGGATTTGTTCAGGACTTCATCATCATCAAGTCCACCAAGAGATTTGGGGGCATCTCACATATTTTATGAGGATGATTTTGGGATGCTTCAGAGGGCCCCTGAGACATCCCAAAGAGCTATTAAACTACCTGGGTTCATTAGACATGTTAAGTTACATGGAAAGTATTGTTGAAGGGATGATAAATCTCAGGTCATACTATATGGTTGATTTACTAATATAGATATCCTAAAATTATGTGGAATTCATATAGATCTGATATGCCCTGATAAAAATGTGGTCAATTATAATTCTAGTTATCATATAAAGTGTTACATATCACAGCAATGACCAGGCTACTTTGTCAATTGCAATTTAATCAGATTTTAAACATGCCTTCTATGGTTTCACTCTGATGCCTTTGCAAGAATACTGCTACTTCAAGATTTATGGAAAAGACTTTTCTAAGATTAACGATAAACAAATTTTGTTTGTTTGTTATCTGGTAAACTGGCTGGAATTTGGTCTACTCTCTAGGTTAAGAGAACACAGTTTTCTTAGAATGCAGCTTTCAATAACAGATTATGAATTTCTTTGCCTTTAAGTGATTTATATTTGTTTTTAAAATCTTTTGTTACTTTGGTAAAGTAAATAAGCATTATTTAAGATTATGGTACATGTAAAAGCTCATTCTGCTTCTACAAAAAAATAACCCCTCACTGTTAGACTTTTGCTATTCTGATGTCCTTAAAACATGGTAATAGTCTACTCCTAAATCAGGGAATTAAAAACAGGTTAACAATAGCTGTAAATCAAAGAGTCAGGGCTATGGGAAATCCAAGATGGCCACTTGGATTTTTCTGGCTCCCTGACAAACCTCATTTTTATTTGATGGGTTAAAGCCTTCCCTGGCTACAGGGTTAATGCCCTCACAATGACAAAAAAAAATTATATTTCACTTAATATTAAGTTCTAGTTTTGTTAATTAAGGTCTGTGTTTCAGTTCCGTTCAGTTTCAGTTCAGTTCAGTCGCTCAGTCTTGTCTGACTCTTTGCAACCCCATGAACTGCAGCATGCCAGGCCTCCCTGTCCATCACCAACTCCTGGAGTTTACTCAGACTCATGTCCATCGAGTTGGTGATGCCATCCAGCCATCTCATCCTCTGTTGTCCCCTTCTCCTCCTGCCCCCAATCCCTCCCAGCATCAGGGTCTTTTCCAGAGTCAACTCTTCGCATGAAGTGGCCAAAGTATTGGAGTTTCAGCTTCAGCATCAGTCCTTCCAATGAACACCCAGGACTGATTCCAGCTTACTATGACTCAATTCTGAAATAGTTCCTTGCTGTTATGTTATATTGCTAAAAGGTTTAATTAAGTTATTAAAAAGGACACTCTAAGTTTGTTTCTAAAGCTTATCTCAATAACCAACCTTTCGATGTACAACCAGGAGAGTCATTTAACCAAGTCAGATGACCCGAGATATGCTGGGCTATACCTAATGAAAGTTCTTGACTTAAATTCATGCTTGTGACCTTATTAACAGCTGCTAGCTGTACTATTTTCTATGTCTGTTTCAGAAGATTGTTTCTTACATTAACAAATGTGTGACTGAGCCTGTGATAAAATGCTGATATGCAGTTCCATATGAGATCAATGATTGTAATAATGTAACTCTAGATATGGGAAGAAGCAACAAGAGGAAATATTTTCCTGGACCAAGAGGCTAGTAAGACAGGTATGGTCCAGAGACTTTTGCTACTCACAAGGCCTGGTCCAATAACAGCACACTGAGTGGCCTATCAATGGAATCTTCCCTAGACCTGGGAATGAGCCTTCCCAGCACTGTGGGACACAATGGGCATGAAACGTCCCCAAAGCACGGTGACAATATGGCTGTGAAAGGACCCTGCTGACTGGGAGTTGGCACTTGCCAGCTCCCTCTACAAAGATTACATCATGACCATTGGAAGCTGCTGACCTTCAACACCCCTTGAAAGGAGCTCAGGGTGGAGATCAGAAATAAGGCACTCTGTGCTCTGGGAAAAACCCAGAAGAACTGGCCTTCAGATAGTCAGATGTTTTCAGGTAAAGATTTTATGAGCCCAAATTCTTGCATCTTCTTGTACCTAGAGAAACACTAATGTCATGAACCAATGTCTGGTCCTGGTTCTCCTGGCTAGCCCCTGAGCAGCTTTTCTACTTCTATTAATCTTTGGGCCATGTACCTTTAACTTTCTTGTTAAGTTTGTTTCTTCTAGAATACAACAAATCCCCAAGTGGTAGTACAACAAGAATATCCTCTGACCAACCCAAAGACGATGCTGAAACAAATCACCTTATCATTCCGTGGACTCTCATCTCCCTCCATAAATGCACCCTGGCAAAGAAGCAGGCAAAGGGCACCCAGAGCCCCATGACACCCCATACAGCCTGAAGAAGCCAGAGTGGTCATCGCTCCTCTTCTCCTGCGACTGGGTTCCCAAATGCCTAAGAAGGGAAGTAGGTAGATAGTTAGACATGAACAAGGTATCAACAGGGGTCAAAGAATTGGCCCTAAAAATAAAGGAAGGGAGGAATGTGGTGACCCAAGGACTAAAGAGCAGATAAAACCAAGGAGGGTCTTGGAATGCAGGAACGGAAAAACCAGACCCTTATGTCCTTCCCTCCCCCATGTTGTAACTATTAACGGATTTCAGGTCCTCCTGAGCAGTATAACCTGTCTCCCCTCCTACCCCACAGGGAGAAGGTATTTGCCTTACTCTTCCCCACCCAGTATACGTGCCTCATCCAATCAGCAAATGACCCGCAAGACGCCGATCCCTTTCCTTGTACTTGTACCCTGGGTATAAAAGTGGACTAAGGGCTGTTCAATGTCGGTTCTCCCTTGAGCTGGCTCGCTGTTCTAACAGCGTCTCCCATTCTTTTTTCTTTTTTAATTTATTTATTCTTTTATTGAAGGGTAATTGCTTATACAGAATTTTGCTGTTTTCTGTCAAAGCTCAACATGAATCAGCCATAGGTATACATATATCCCCTCCTTTTTGAACCTCCCTCCCATCTCCCTCCCAATCCCACCCCTGTTGATACAGAACCCCTGTTTGAGTTTCCTGAGCCATACAGCAAATTCCCGTTGATGATCTATTTTACATATGGTGATGTAAGTTTCCATGTTACTCTTTCCATACATCTCACCCTCTCCTCCCCTCTCCCCATGTCCATAAGTCTATTGCTTCTCAGCCTTTGGGCTAAGATTAAGTGTAGTATTTGTTCTTATCAGCATCTCCCACTCTAATAAACTTTATTTCCCTCTCATTCTGCCTCATGTCTGGAAATTCTTTTCCAACCTGTGCACTCACCACGACAGTATCTTCTATATTTTTGTTTGGAGAGTCCTTGGTAGGCTGATTAAAGTTTGGGTCATATCTAATTTGATCCTGTAGTGTCCTAGTGCTCCTATAGTATCTAAAGATAGAAGAATCTCAATAAATGTTTGTTCAATGAATAACAGTGATTGAGTCAATAGATGAGGTTTATTTAACTTTCTGTCCTTTCTAAAATTAGATTAAAAGGAATCTGAGTTGCAAATTCTTGTAAAAATTCCTAGATTTTACACTTTCAGTAATTACTGGAACACAGACCATCAATCAGATGAAAACAGGACCTCTGATAGATCCTTCTCAACAATTATTACCATTATTATGGAAAAATAACTTGAAAAGTTTTTTGGAAGAGTTTGAACAGTTTAAAGTGTATTTAATCCAAAATTTCTCATAACTTTCATGGGATTCACTGAGTATGATATTTTATCTCATTCTTGTTTTTATTGTGCTCTATTTGATTTTTTAATTTTTTAAATATTTAATAGCCTAGAGAGCCACTTTATAGAGACATTTTATTACATAAGAAAGGAAAATGTAATGTTTACACATATGATTCATTCATCACAGTATTTTAGTCAGCAAGGGGAAAAAGGTCTATTCTTCAGAGAAATGGTGATTTAGGATATTCAAGAAATCTCTTCCAAA
The DNA here is from genome assembly GCF_023699985.2 of Odocoileus virginianus. Taxonomy (NCBI): domain Eukaryota; kingdom Metazoa; phylum Chordata; class Mammalia; order Artiodactyla; family Cervidae; genus Odocoileus; species Odocoileus virginianus. The sequence goes on from NW_027224283.1 coordinate 664,461, forward strand.
ATCTTGTACATTTAGATATCTTCACATAGATAGTAAGCAAAATAATCCATATGCTTCTGGCCAAGTTCTCATGCTTTTCTATCTGTTTGGATATTATCTGCCAAGTTTTCTGTTTCAGTAGTGGTATAAATGTTGATAACATGTTTATAATCCTTAGTGTATTTTCTTTCCTTTTGGCACTGTTGTCATATTTGATTTGCTGGAGTATTTCCCATGAGCCTTGGCCATATGGTGGATAAAGCAACATTTGCCTCATGCAGGTTAAAATTCATATAGAAATCACATCCAGAAAGGACCACAGTAACTCCATGTCTTGCTTCCCTTCCCTGTTTTTGCTCCCATGGCTTCCATGTAAAATGTATCAAAGAAATTTATCTATAGAAATAAGGTAATTCCAAATGTGTTGAGATAGAGCATTTTTAGAAATGCTCAATATCTTATCCTAAAATTGATATAGTTACCAATTTTTAAAAATAGCTTCAGTCACCTGAAGTGATGCATTTGTACAAATAGAGGTAAGGCTGTAAAGTAAAAGCCAATGACAACTTTTTCTTAGCATTGATTTATATGTTCTTAGCTTAACTTTTCATTACATTGAGATGAATAATTTGGAGTTGCCTTTCCTTTCTGTAAATACCAAGGGTTATGAAGAATGAGCACATTAATATTTTCTGTTTGTCTTACTAATTATTTATTCATTGTTAGAAAATTACTCTTTGAGTTTGGCCCTCCTCATTGAATATATGTTTAATAAATAACACATGCTTCAGTTCAAGCAGAAAGAATTTAGAATACCAACTTGACCATTTACTAGCTGTATGATTTTGTTTAATATTTAGCCTCTCATTGTTAGCTTATTCAAACACTACACAAAACTATTGTAATGAGTCTGTTAGATAACTACATAAATCTTAGCATTGTCTTTCAAACGAGTTTCCTCAAAAATGGCTATTATTTTTTATATTGGGATCATCTTCCTCAAAGGTAATAATTGACTTTATTTTTAGGAATAATAATAAAAATAGTATTTACTCTGTGGGAATACATGCTTTAAAGTTTTATATAATTTAACTTTTCTTTTAATTAAATTAGCCCTCATAATAATTCCATGAAATATTATAGTCATGTTCATAGTGGAAAAGAAACCTATAACTCAGAGAGTTGTATTTTTAATAATTTATCTTGGAATGCAAATCCCTAATAGTCTCACACATTTTTAACTAAAATTAAGTCCTGATGCCATATTTTTATAAGAATTTATTTCCTTTTTAAGTTAAAAATTATCTTCAGACATAGATAATAGTTAAACCTGAGACAATTAGGAGAGAAGCAACATTTCTAGGAAAATATACAGATTTTGAGAGTGACTTAGGTCTTTACAGTTTTTCCTTCATTATTCCTATTCATACTTATTGGTGCTTTGATTTGATTTCCCTTTTCCATTAAGAAAAAAACAAGGACTTAAAAAAAAAAAACTAGAGGACTAAGAGAAACAGGATTCTGAACTAATTTTAGGACTAGTCAAAGGCAGTCTTAAAGTAATAATCTGAAAATAATCTAAATTGACTCTTATGAGTTTTTTTTTTTTTTCCCATACAGTCATGATGATGTTCTTACATGGTATTAGATGTCAGTGAACACAATCAGGAGTGGAACAAATCATTCTAGAAAAAGATTAGGGTTGTTATAAAACCAAGCTATTACCCAAGATATCAAATTTAATAAATATTCTGTTCTCTTCTGTGACAAATTATTCTAGCTTATAAACCTAACACCAAGGAAAAGATCCTCAAGTGGAAGGAAAAGATAAGGAAGTGGAATACTATATAGTATGCAAAGGGTGCAAACTGCCTTGAGGATATATGTGTTCATTGAATTACTTACGATTTCCTTAGGAGTCTTAAAGTTAAGAAGAGAAAATTCAGTACACATAGAGAATGTGAGAAGCTAATTTGTTTCCAATTATATTGTGGAATTTAGAGAGCTCCCCACTCATGTCTCACAATTTATATAAAATAAGGAATGCAATCTTTAATAGACATTTAAATACTGTCACTTTTTCAAATTGGTGAATTTGGGGAATGTTAGTGATCATTTCTTAAAGAAGCCATGCTTACAATTTACTATGGAATAGCATATGTGTCCTGAAAATCACTTCCAGTTATCTTACTTAACACAATGGCCAACATTTGTTTATCATATAGATTAATTTTCACTTTCAATGAGCCACACAACTGTTTCAACAATGAGATATCCAAGACACTGCTTCTAAGTCACTTCAGTCATGTCTGACTCTTTGAGACCCTATGAACTGTAGCCTGCCAGGCTCATTTGTACATGGGGATTCTCCAGGCAGGAATACTGGAGTGGATTGCCATGCCCTCCTCCAGGGGATCTTTCCAACCCAGGGATGGAACCCACATCTCTTATGTCTCCTGAATTGGCAGGCAAGGTTCTTTACCACTAGTGCCATACAAATTAATAAACTCTTGACCACATGTAGTGTTTATGCATTCTGTGCCCCAAAGGAAAATATCTAAAGATGATGGAGAATTCTCAGGAGGATGAGATTCATGAACACCATTTCCCAAAGGACAACAAGTCTGTATATTATAAAGTGTTCTCTCTAGGCACTAAATAATTTAATATATATAGATATAACTACTTTTGAAGTATTTCCAAAGAATTAAATATAATTTGCCTAATATATGATTGCCCTTCCACACATTCATGCTTAGAAATCCCAGATATATAGATAAATATTTGGAGGGAGAAAGAGAAAATAGTATTTTATTTTAATTAATAATAAATAGTAAGAATATTAGATGGAGAACATAGCTTGTTATAGAAAACATGGTATCTTAGGCTAAATGCATAATTATTAACAATTCAGTTCAGTTCAGTCCCTCAGTCGTGTCTGACTCCTTGGGGCCTCATGAATCGCAGCACACAACCTCCCTGTCCATCACCAACTCCCGGAGTTTACTAAAAATCATGTCCATCAGGTCAGTGATGCCATCCAGCCATCTCATCCTCTGTCGTCCCCTTCTCCTCCTACCCCAATCCCTCCCAGCATCAGGGTCTTTTCCAATGAGTCAACTCATCGCATGAGGTGGCCAAAGTATTGGAGTTTCAGCTTCAGCATCAGTCCTTCCAATGAACACCCAGGACTGATCTCCTTTAGGATGGACTGGTTGGATCTCCTTGCAGTCCAAGGGACTCTCAAGAGTCTTCTCCAACACTACAGTTCAAAAGCATCAATTCTTCAGCACTCAGCTTTCTTCACCGTCCAACTCTCACATCCATACATGACCACTGGAAAAACCATAGCCTTGACTAGACAGACCTTTGCTGGCAAAGTAATGTCTCTGCTTTTAATATGCTATCTAGGTTGGTCATAACTTTCCTTCCAAGGAGTAAGCGTCTTTTAATTTCATGGCTGCAATCACCATGTGCAGTGATTTTGGAGCCCCCAAAAATAAAGTCTGACACTGTTTCCACTGTTTCCCCATCTATTGGCCACAAAGTGATGGGACTAGATGCCTTGATCTTTGTTTTCTGAATGTTGAGCTTTAAGCCAAATTTTTCACTCTCCTCTTTCACTTTCATTAAGAGGCTTTTTAGTTCCTCTTCACTTTCTGCCATAAGGGTGGTGTCATCTGCATATATGAGGTTATTGATATTTCTCCCAGCAATCTTGATTCCAGCTTGTGCTTCTTCCAGCCCAGTGTTTCTCGTGATGTACTCTGCATATAAGTTAAATAAGCAGGGTGACAATATATAGCCTTGATGTGCTCCTTTCCCTATTTGGAAGCAGTCTGTTGTTCCATGTCCAGTTTTAACTTTTGCTTCCTGACCGGCATACAGATTTCTCAAGAAGCAGGTCATGTGTTCTGGTATTCTTATCTCTTTCAGAATATTCCAGAGTTTGTTGTGATCCACACAGTCAAAGGTCTTC